>NW_022980915.1:0-12487 GCF_902652985.1 Pecten maximus
TCAGGGACCAAGGGGACCACACATAAATTTAAGCAAGAGCAACAACAAGGTACTTATTTATGATGTGATTCATAACTAGTAGGGACCAAGGGGAACCTACACATAAAATTTAAGCAAGAGCAACAACAAGGATTTTTGTAAGGATGGGTGGACTTCTTACTACAAATGAAGGGCAATTTAAATTGCTTACCATCATCTAATGATGTTTAATGGACTAAAAAGCATTATAAGAGTATACAAATAAATAAAACAATCAAAATAAAAAAATATTTCATATTTATTTACCAACAAATTTTAAACAATGCAAATGGGGTTGCACAGATGCTGATGTGTCATCTGCGTCGACATCACTAAGGAAACTATTCCCTGTACCGACCTCCAGATTGCCATTGGCATCATAAATACTGTGATTATTTGTTCAAAGTTTCTGATAATCAGAGCATTCCTTCTCACTCCAAACAGAATTCAAGGATAATTTGACAGACAATACTGAAACAAATGATTTTAGATTCTGTCTAAATTTTTGATATCAAATTTTTATCTGGTTTAATTCCGAACTTCAAAGGTAATTGAAATGATCAGTACAAAATGGTACAACAAAAACATAACCCGAATGACTGCCTCTTTCTGGAGTGTTTTGAAATAACAAGTCACAAATAAATATATATTTTTCATTAAAGGAAGACAGGCAGTTTTCAGAATCTGACATATCCAAGTTTTACTTCAATGATAGCACCATTTTCAAATATTCTCTTTATCATATCACATCACACTAATGATGTAAGTATACAATGATGCTGGCTATACTGCTAATAAAATCACAGAATCAGATAACTACAGCAATAAATTAAACCATTGGACATTATCTTGGTCAGCCATGCTGTAAAATGCCACCTTGCTCCAGATGGTGGTCGCATTGAAATCTGATAGGGGTTAGTATGTTGGCACAATACTCGGTACACAACACTGGCAATACGGTCTTTGAGTCAAACCTATCAAACACAAACAGAAAGACCTTAAAGTCAACACCATCAACACAGATAATAAGATCTTTCCTCTTAACACAGACATTAAGATCTTTCCTCCCAACACCATCCACACAGACAATAAGATATTTGAGTCAAAACCATCAAACACAGACAAAAAGATCTTCAAGTTAACACCAACACTGACAATAAGATCTTTCCTGTCAACACCATCCACAAAGATAATAAGATCTTTCCTGTCAACACCATCCACAAAGACAATAAGATCTTTCCTGTCAACACCATCCACACAGACAATTAGATCATTCCTTTCAACACCATCCACACAGACAATAAGATCTTTCCTGTCAACACCATCCACACAGACAATTAGATCTTTCCTGTCAACACCATCCACAAAGACAATAAGATCTTTCCTGTCAACACCATCCACACAGACAATTAGATCTTTCCTGTCAACACCATCCACACAGACAATAAGATCTTTCCTGTCAACACCATCCACAAAGACAATTAGATCTTTCATCTCAACACCATCCACACAGACAATTAGATCTTTCCTTTCAACACCATCCACACAGACAATTAGATCTTTCAGGTCAACACCAACATCTTCAGATCATCAGTTGATACATCACAATCATTATATATATATAAGTGCAGCAGAGGTCAAGGTAGAGGTTTAAGAGCTCCTTCATTAGCAAGTCTGTCAGCCGCCTCATTTCCAGCGATACCCGTATGTCCCCGTACATGGATCTGTAAAAAAACAATAACTTATGAAAAAATAGTCAAATCAAAGTAACCTTCAGTGAACCATAACTACATACAATGACTTCACCTTTTATTAAAGCAAATTTAATGTAAGGTACCCTGGAAAATAAGAAAAAAGTTATGTTCTGGACAAATTACAATGACTCTTCATGTTAACACAAAATTTCAGAATGCTACAGTCAGCTTTCATGAAATAAATTGTACCCCAGTATGTTAGTCTATGTAAACTACAATAGAAATACATGTTTATTGTTTTGTTTTCAATTTGTTGAATTTTCCCTAGAACATTGTTGGTTGTTTATTACGAATCCTTCCAAACGTAAATTGATCATTAAAATGTTTGTATTTTATGATGTTTTATTAAGGTGAAGCATGTATCTAGTCTCCAGGGGTGATAGGACAAAAACAATGTGTGTATAAACAAGGGTTTCTGTTACCAATCCTGCAAAGTTTCCAAAACATACCCATTTTACATTCATCCCCTCAGACACCCGATTCAAGTGGATAAAATCATCTTTGTTTTTGACAGGGCCACCATCAGAGAGTGTCCAATTTTTCCTCTGCCATCCTGATATCCATTGTGTAGCAGCTGAAATGAAAAGAATGACATCTAACAATTTAAAACAGAACTTAAAGTATATTAGTGGAAAAAACACACATTAACAGCAAGTTATCATACATGCTGGGATCTCTGTGTAGTGAGGAAAAACTTCAAATGTTCACAAACAAATTAAACCATCTGGGGAAGAATTATAATCAGAATCAAATTTAAGATGCTAGGTTTTGTTTATAGCTGTGACTTGTTATTATAAACCAAATTTGATTATAATCTTTAAGCAAAAAACACGCCTGAAAACACACGTACAGCCGGACAGACTCACAAATGTATGAATGGATGGACACTTTCACTAGTACAGGATTAATACTTAAACATAATGAACTCCTCAGGTTAGAGTACATCATGACTTTACTGAGATGTTGACCCTGTCATGACACACCTCAGGTTAGAGTTCATCATGTTTTACCGAGATGTTGACCCTGTCATGACACACCCAAAGTTAGAGTTCATCATGTTTTACTGAAATGTTGACCCTGCCATGACACACCTCAGGTTAGAGTTCATCATGATTTACTGAGATGTTGACCCTGTCATGACACACCTCAGGTTAGAGTTCATCATGTTTTACTGAGATGTTGACCCTGTCATGACATACCTCAGGTTAGAGTTCATCATGTTTTACTGAGATGTTGAGCCTGTCATGACACACTTCAAGTTAGAGTACATAATGTTTTACTGAAATGTTGACCCTGTCATGACACACCTCAAGTTAGAGTACAGCATGTCTTTACTGAGATGTTGACTCTGTCATGACACACTCACCACTAATGAGGAATTGACTATCAGTTTTAATAGTGATCTCCTGAAAGCCTTGTGCCTTGGCCTGCTCTATGGCTCGACAGGCTGCCTGAAACCAATGGAACGCTTTTATAATTTGAGAAGCATTACACAATCATAAAACAAAACACATATCTGACAATTATCCTGAAATATTAAACTTATTATAATACTTTACAGATTATTTTGTTTGTTTTCTGTTGGTTTGTTTTCTGAGTGTCAACTTTAATGTAGATCTAATATATAGGGAGACAACAGTACACAAATCTCTTTGCCTTTTAAAGTTTTACAATCCAACACTCCTCAGTCAAACTGGTGAAATATGAAGAAAACTTGGGAAAACTTAACAAAACAAGTCAAATTTTTAAATTGTAAAACTCTACGCTTGCTGAATAATGAATATTTCATAAATAATTTAATTTTGCTTGTAACAAGCATTTTTGATTGGCTCAAAAAATTATGTTATCATCTCATAACATAAATAATGACTCTGACGTCAGCGGAGTAATCGTTGTTCACGGGATTTTGTATTTATCGATGTGTTTTTAAATATCTGGAGCAAAATAAACATGTTAAACTTAATGAAAATGTTTCTTATCGTTGTTAATTAAATTATAAGGGTTAATTGTAATATTTTTTTTGTGTTATTGCTCAATAACGTAAAAAAAATATTACAGTTAACCCTTAATTCTTACAATCTCCCTACTTAGTACAGGATTATGAGAGATAATATTTTTTTACTTACATGTATTTCTGCTCTATTGTTTGTTTGCCTTCCTGATAACCGTTCACTCACATTCCTGAAAATAAATATCCTCCACTATTTACAACTCATGACAAAATTATATTATTTGTTAAAAGATTATATATACGTCTTGACTAGCCCAAAGTAAGTTGTAATGAGCTTCATAGAGGACAAGGAAATAGTTTTACTATCATACATATGAATATATATATATATTACCATACAGTATAAATCTATGGAACAAAATTCACAGTCCAAGAAATTGTAAAAAAAATAACATCATTACGAAAATATAGAGCTGAAGAACTTAATTTCGTTAGCCCTAATTGAACATTGATCGCTAAATTTCCTACCTTGGGTCGCTTGGCCCCCAGTACACTCCTATACCAGCCTGGGCACCTCTCTGACCGTTGTTATAGCAACCACCATCTGTATATACTACTATGTCATTGCCTTGACCTGAAGGAAATTATTTCATATTTGATATAATAAAAAATAATTTGTTGCATTAAAAACATGTTATGATACCTATTTACATAACAAATATAACATGCCCAAAATATGAAGTTCTGTTTATAAGTAGTGTAGAAGATATTGCCTGGAACAACACTTTGTTTGATGTAGGTCAAAAGTCAAAATGTAGATCAGAGTGACCTACTTTAAGTACATACTGCAAATCACATAAATTTTGCGAGTACAAAAAAAAAAAAGTACTTAATTTGCGAACTTACTTCTTCAGACATATTCACGAATACACAATTTCACGAATGTCTGTTAGAGACATGGACTTGCAAGACTCCTATATCGTTAACCAATTATTTGGCCACCTTGTTATTTTTATACAAATAATCGTGTAGACTTTGAATTCACAATTGACTCTCCTTGTGTATTAACGTGAAAATAAATCCCATGCAAAATATAAGTGATTTACAATAACACACTGCCACACCATGGTGAACTAAAGTCCTTGTGACAGGTAGTGAAAGAGATAGGAGCCCAGAAAAGATAAAGCACGGAAGGACAGACAGAAGGACAACAAAGACATAATTGTAGTTTCCCCCAGTTTCCAGTGGGGGACTAATAATAGCTATCTTTCCAAATGATATGAAAATATATATCATAAAATTCTGCTTCTGGTACATATTAATTATTCTCTTACTTTAAAATGCTACATCTATGACAAAGAATATGAACAACTGAAAACAGGAATAGACTATAGTATATTTTTAAACCATACTGTAAGCTACATGCTTCATATGATATATTTACAGTAACTTTAAAGTATACAATTACTAATAAATAGTTACCTGTACTGTTTGTTCTCTGTTGTGTCCTTGACCACCTATTCTTTGACCTTGACTGTGCACCACGTGGCCTTGACTGTGCACCACGTGATGTTGACTGTGCACCACGTGGTCTTGACTGTGCACCACGAGACATTGACTGTGCACCACGTGACATTGACTGTGCACCACGTGACCTTGACTCTGTACCCCGTGACCTCGGATATGACCCCCTTGACACTGGAGGTTGGATGTGAACAGTTTTTGTGTACTCAATCTTGTATACATTTTTCATTTCTCCGTCGAAGTCTGTGTCATCTGAAACAAATGCAGCGTTAATATCAAGCTGATAGAGCAAAACAAAAAATTATCTTCCAAATTCAAAGTTTTGTATAGTTAATTATATACTTACTGCTTGTTCATGCAAGTACAACATTATTGTGCCTAATTTACAACAATAAAATCAAGGGAAAACATTATGTAAAGTGATCTAGGGGTCAGACCCTGTGGACAATTATAAATAATATGTAATTTTTCATTCCAGGTCATTGAAATATGCCAAGTCCATGTGCCCATACCTGGTAATAACTCAACCCATGTCTATTGCCCTTCAGTAAAACTGGTAACAATGTCCAGATATTATTTCAGTGTCTTGCCACAAGCTCAACATCATTTGTCATCTGTCCAACCAATTGGGTTTTCTCCACAATAGGTGCAAACACAAACTTGTTAAAATTTCCATTGGGCGATTGCATCAACTAATATATTATAAAAAAAAGTCAAGCCTTAGAAAAGTTCATTAATTGCCCAATTTTTACCAAATTGATACACGAAAACTACATATCAACCTATTCTTTCTGATTGACTAACTGGGTTGTTAAAATCATGAATAATACAAAGGGTTTTCTGATAATTTTTGTCAGAACTGTTATAGTCGAGAGTCCTCTTCGTAAACAGAGTGGCCTGGCGAGCTTGCTCAAGGTTCTTCTCACACTGTTGTGTACACTTTAAAATTTATGGACAGGATTGATCAGTGCAAACTGATAGAACTTCTTTGAACCTTTGTCATTAATGCAAAATCAAAAACGCTTATTTCATTTTTAAGTCATTCTTGTAAACTTACTAAAGCTTTCGCTGTTACTTGTTGAGGGAACTTTCTGCATTGGTTGTCGGTTGCTAAAGGGTGCAGATGTGTGACTCATGTGGTTGGAGGCTGTGGCTGTGTGACTTGGATACTTTTTCTGTTGCTGAGAATATCCTCCAGCAAATGAGGAACTTCCATTATCAGCAGTTGTATCATTTACAAAATCATTGGCCTCTGATTCAGTACTAAACTTCTTGTACCGAGCCTTTGGGAATCCATTGACTTGTGCCTTACATTCATCCCTACACGAAAACAAAGGTTGATACTAATAATTATTTGAATGATAGAGTGTAAAGATATATGATTGTTTAAATATATCAAACTTCATTACATATCAATAACGTTAATAAAAGTTTTCAATTTCTTAAAGTTAGTGAAAAGTGTCACTTGCTTTTCAGCAACAACAGAATAGCCTAGATGAAAGGCGAGTGTATTACCGACCACCAAAACTAACTGTCTGCTAACAATTTGCACCAGTGAAATATATTGATATAATGAGTCCATTGGCATTAGTTTTGTAGCGGAACTGAACTGGGCTGAGCGCCAGTAGCCAGGTAGCTCAAATGGTTTGAGCGTTCGTCTATAGAGATCGGAGTTCCCTGCAGGTTCGAGTCTGGTCTGATCGTTGCATTTTTCTTTTCCAGTTACAATTTAATGAATGAAATTGTTAAAATAACCTCAGTTAAAGGGACATCACGGTAAACCAATTTCTATTTTGTATTTTTTCATATTTTTGGGTGTATCTTTAAACAAGAGATCCCAGAGGGATCTTGGCGCCCACCATTGAATGATCTTCATAGGTCCCATGTCAGATTGATCTTTTCTCTACTTTTCCCTTACTTTAAGTCTTACTAATCTGTAAATTCAGAATCAGCCCTCTAGTTCTTTTCAAACAAGGGGAACCTATATATAAAATTTATGATTTAGCGATAATGGCTGTCTGTCAGCCATGTTGTTTTCCGATTGGTCCCAAAATGCAATACCAGGGACCAAGGGGAACCTAAATATGAATTTTGAGAAAGATCCCTTCAGTACCTTCTGTAAAATAGCGTTAACAAACTTTAATTGTCAAAATACAAGATGGCTGCCTGTCAGCCATGTTGTTTTCTGACTAGTCTCAAAATCAAATATGCATAACTAGGGACCGAGGGCAACCTTCAAATGAAATTTCAGAAAGATCCTTTTAGGAATTTCTGAGAAATAGCGATAACAAACTTCAATTGTCAAAATCCAAGATGGCTGCCTGTGGGCCATGTTGTTTTCCTATTGGTCTCAAGATGCAATAGGCATAACTACAGACCAAGGGGAGCCTACAAAAAAATTGAGAAAGATCCCTTCAGTACTTTCTAAGGAATAGCGATAACAAACTTCAATTGTCAAAATCCAAGATGGCTACCTGTCGGCCATGTTGTTTTCCGATTGGTCTCAAAATGCAATATGCATAACAAGGCACCAAGGAGAACCTACATATGAAATTTCAGAAATATCCCTTCATTACTTTCTGAGAAATAGCAATAACAAACTTTAATTGTCAAAATCCAAGATGGCTGCCTGTCGGCCATGTTGTTTTCCGATCGGTCCCAAAATGCAATATGCATAACTAGGCACCAAGGGGAACCTACATATGAAATATGAGAAAGATCCCTTTTGTACTTTCTCAGAAATAGCGATAACAAACTTCAACTGTCAAAATACAACATGGCTGCCTGTCGGCCATGTTGTTTTCCGATCGGTCCCAAAATGCAATATGCATAACTAGGCACCAAGAGGAACCTACATAAGAAATTTGAGAAAGATCCCTTCAGTACTTTCTCAGAAATAGCGATAACAAGAATTGTTTACGGACGGACGGACGGAGGGGCGGACAGACGACGGACCACAGACGCAGGACGATTTGAATAGCCCACCATCTGATGATGGTGGGCTAAAAATAAAACCTTATGAACAATAACCATTCGAATTTGATGATATATGTACATGAAAATCATCAATTATTAATTATGAAAAGGTTATCACAATTTGTTGATCAACAATTTGCACAAAACAAACTAAAACACATGAAAACAAAAATCAATTATAACGTTAACTTTCAGTTATATAAATGGCCTTATCGTCAACATACAATTATTATAGCTTGTTACATTGATTATGAACTGGTATGCATACAGACCATAGTAAGAATAGATATTGATAGCTAGATTGAATATTGATGCAAGTCGTGATCAATGTAAATATCTAAGTCTACTCAAATCACTTATATGTATATATGTATATACTAATACTACTGATTTTAACTTTACACTAAATCTCTTCTCTTTTGTTTTTTACTCTGTAGGAAGGATCCTTCAGAAGTTCTCCTGATAGAGGAAATTCTCTACAAGACAATGGCTTCCAAAGTGAATTGACTTCCGCAATAAAGAGAATAATGGGCAAATAGGTCAAAGACAATCTAAAAACTAAAACACCTGAAAACAAAACACCTATATATCTACAAACAAACAAATTAAAACACCTGAAAACAAAAATGGCTTCCAACGTGAATCGACTGCGGTTGAAAACGATAACAGCTTCCGCAATAAAGAGAATAATGGGCAAATGGGTCAAAGACAATCCTAGAATTACACTGGGGAAGCAGCACAACAGATTGGAACAGTGAACACGAAATTGTATTCTGCTTGATTGCTGGATAGTAGGCCATAACAAACTCGGTAATGTTTATACAAACTCGATAATATTGATACAAACCCTGTAACATTTATACAAACTCGGTAATATTTATACAAACTCTGTACCAGTTAATCAATCACAACGTGACGCTAATGTTCAGACACAGCAGAGGGGTTTGTAATGAATGTTTATGATAAAAATCAAAAATATAGCCGTGATCAGCATATATACATAAACTTTTATGTATATATATGCTAGCTGATCACGGCTCTATTTTTTATTTTTATCATAAACATTCATTACAAATCCCTGTGGACACAGGGGCTTGTTGTAATATCTGTATTGAACCACATGAGTATGGCATTCTATCAATAAGAATATATGATAAACCATATAAAAATACCTAACTAGCACAGGAACTTGATACACCACGTTAACACATAGAACACAAAATGTACACTAATTAGAAACATCCCCCCCTACACATACTATAAAACTCATTCTCATTGGATTGATGGAACTCCAAACTAATGTGGTTCAATCACAGGGGTTTGTGATGAATGTTTATGATAAAAATAAAAAATAGAGCAGTGATCAGCATAGCTTATGTTTATATGCTGATCACTGCTCTATTTTTTTTATTTTTATCATAGACTAAACATTCATCACAAACCCATGTGGTTCAATATACATAAACTCAGTGTACAAAATGTATTGTGTCATAGCATACTGGCTGGTTTTAACAAAATAACATTTTACCACGTCTTATATATACCGGGCATCTTGCCCCTTCGAACTGCATAGAATGGCATTGTAACCAAACGATAAAATGTATTCATGTGAACAGCATCCGCTCCGTACGAAATTCTAGTTTCGATTCGCAATTTAGTGGTGTGCCACCTAGCGGAAGTTACATTAAGCAACTTCCGTCGAAATCCTCTTCTTCCGTCGCCGCCATTGCCAAGGTTCGCACACCAGACACATGAAACTTCAAGTCCGAAATTCACCACAATTATACCGATTTGCAACATTAAATAAATACATGGCGCACATCAATCATAATTGCAACCGTATATGTCTTCTTCGGGCCCTGATGTGTCTTAGTCTTGCCGATTATTGAGGATTGCTGGCTGACATCGCTGTGTATATTTTGGTGTATACAACAGCAATATAAGAGTAGCATACACGCTTTTCCTTGACTTTGATATAATATCACCAACCTTTGTCATTGTATAAGTTCTTCACAACCCTGCTTCTCTTTTGAATTGCTTTGATATAATGTGTTAGGGAAACAATCTCCACTGCACATTTCCTATGCAACGTTCACAAGTTTCTGTACTGGACTCGCGAGATAGTTTGGCATAAAATTCATTCTGTCTCTAGCATTTGATATCATCGATATATAAATTTATAAGCAGCTAACTATTCGAAAGTTCACACTGCTGATAAAGTAGGCTTGAAATTGATCATTCAAACTTTCTCGACTAGGCCAATGGGGACTAACAAAAATTATTTCCACATTTCAGATGTACTCGGCGAGCGCTAAAATAATTAAGCCTCAAGGCGAGAAGCCAGATGACTTCGAGCAGTCTGTATCGCAGGTAAAATTCTCATACGTATATTAGACATGAATTGTTCTTTCTGTATTTTGATTATTTCCAGCAATTTGATTAACAGTTAAAATATATTGGGTCATTGACCTTAGATCATAATTGTTTTGTTGGTCTGTCTATCTGGTTTCATTTCACAGCCCCAAGAAATTTACACGAGACAAATTCATACTATTTGAATACTCCCAACAATGTTACAGGTTCATTATTGACAGATGTTGTGTAACCTCTTAACTTCCCATACCCACAGGCAATTTACCTATATGTGCTGACTGTCAAAGGTATTGAGTCTTTTCTTCTGCCCAAATTTTGGGGCTGAACATCAGTAAAGAAACACTGCTTAGGAAATAAGAGGTCACAGTCAACACTAATGTTGGATATGAATTGGCCAACCTATGGTCGTTTATGTTATGGGAGTACCATCATATACTATCTATTTTTATAGTTTGAAGAATCTAGGTACAACATTGACTGATTGAGACGTGTTAATAATTTCATCTTGTTATTTACAGGCCCTGCTTGAGCTTGAGATGAACAGTGACCTGAAGGCTCAGCTTCGTGAACTGTACATTTCAGGTGCTAAGGTGAGAAAGATGCAAGTTAATGTTTTAAGCTATTCTTTTCAACCATAAGTTGACTTCAAGTAGACCTCGCTGGTAGACTACAAACTTTGGAGAACTACTCTAGAATTTACTTTTATTATCTGTTTTACGTACCTGTTTAAACAAAAGAAGGGTTTGTGTATGTATCACAACTGAAGCAGACCCTGTGGGCACTCCCTAATTTTTGAAATAGCAAGGTGGTACTACTGTTATCAAGCTATTTAATGTCCAGTGTATGTTCATAAATCAAGGATAGGTTGTACAGTCAGTGATACAGCTTGGGCAGAATTCGGTAGATAGGGTCTGCCCAACCTATGAAGTCTTGCCATTCCCAATGGCAATACCTACTAATTGCAGTAGTCTATCTAGACCTCGCCCATTGCAAGGTTGTAATAAAAAAGCTCTTTGCTTCTGTCTACTGAATTGAATGTCTCTTCTAACTTTTTTCTTCAATACAATATTTTTAATCTCAAGAACATGAAATCTGAAAACTGAACAGTTGTCCTTTTATCACTTGCATATTAATATTTTACAAAACAAAAGGTGTTGTCTAAATACTATGGCTATTCTTTTGTAGGAAATTGATGTTGCTGGCAAGAAAGCTATCATCATCTTCGTACCAGTTCCACAGCTGAGACAATACCAGAAAATCCAGACTCGTTTGGTCAGGGAACTGGAAAAGAAATTCAGTGGAAAGCATGTTGTATTTATTGCACAGGTATGATCACATTGTTTGAATTTTGGAATTGCAGCTTGAAATATAATTAAGCATTCAGTTTATAATGGTAAAAAAATGCATAGTTTTGCTGCTTCTGAACTAATGGCTTTTGACCAACTAGGGTGTCTGCAGAGCAACACTAAAAGTAAAACTTCATTGCAGAGGTGTAAACAATTTTTTAATCACTAGCCCAAGGCTAATAGACACCAAAAATCCACTAGCCAGAACTAAAAATTTGATAGTCCAACAAATATGGGAAAATAATTGGAAAATTAAAGATGAAGTAAACAACAACATACTAAGAATGGCTCTGTACGATATCTTGTTTTAAATAATATGCATAAGTTTCCATCTGGAGAAAAAGTCTCCTGAAAGTCGGCCTGTATTATGGATCCAGTATTAGAAACAAATATTGCCACCAGCATGGCTTTCATTTGTTGCAGATTTTTTATTGATAGATGGACTACAGTTCTGGGCTATCATATCAAAGCATTGGTTTGGTAATGAAGACCGCTTTAATATTTGGTGGTTTGTGTAAACTAGATGTACTTACTGTGTAGAATTA
>NW_022980916.1:0-12485 GCF_902652985.1 Pecten maximus
GGAAACAGAACACACTTAGTCTTCCGGAACACCTGGTCCTATTCCACTTGTACAAAGGTTTCCGTGCAGTTCTATCTTTTGTTCATATTTTAACGATTTTAAGTTAGAATTACGGTTTTGTTTGCATGACGATGATATATGCCCTTGTTAGCTATCCTGGTGTTAAGTGATATCTGCCCTTGTTAGCTATCCTGGTGTTAAGTGATATCTGCCCTTGTTAGCTATCCTGGTGTTAAGTGATATCTACCCTTGTTAGCTATCCTAGTGTTAAGTGATATCTGCCCTTGTTAGCTATCCTGGTGTTAAGTGATATCTGCCCGTGTTAGCTATCCTGGTGTTAAGTGATATCTACCCTTGTTAGCTATCCTGGTGTTAAGATCTATGATAAATCCAGTCTCTTATGAAAGCAAATATTGGTTATGAGAGTGACGAACTTAGTTTCCACTTGTATGCCGACATACAGCATGGAAATAAGGAAGTAGGACAATAATCATCTACACGATTTTATCCTCATTGTAGTTCATTCAAATTTTAGTCACTCACGTGTCTTTTGAAAATGTGCTTATAGCTCATAACCTTGTATTTTCTTAAATTCCAATTACAATCCCAATGGAAAATAATATTCTCGAAACTAAGTAATGAATGCGTTCAACGTACGCAATGGCTAAGGAAATGTTCTGAAAGAAGAAAAAACTTTAGCAAATGATGAAGAATGGTAACAAACTTTTTTTTCAAATCCAATACATGGTACAGGTCTATTTATAAAATGTCGATGTTGGATTACTATGCGTGTAATGTTAAACCACTAGTCCATCCGTGATTTGTAGGACCTTTGCATGTAATAATAGAAATAAAAATAATGTAAAAATGTAATACTGAAATCTAATCCCAAGTTCATTGTACAGTTATCAAGTTACACGGAGAGAAATAATCATGTTATAGGTATTATTGTTGTCTTATAAAGTAATAATGTCATTATTTAATGTTTGATATTTGAAAAATGGCACTAAGTCCGTTTAGACTGAAAACTACTGGAGAACTCCTTATGCAAAACGCGCAAGTCTTTTTATATCCCCTGAGAGTTAATAAATATGTATAAATTGACGATGTGGTCAATTGACCAATCATGACCTTTACCCCGAAATATGGGCGTCTCTAAAACCCTATAACGTCATTTCTAATTAAAGCTCTAGGCACTGACCACTGGTCCCACGGACCGTGTGCAACATATCCATGACTGACTTTCAGGTGCTACCGTTTGGTTATTTGACATAGACAACAAATGAAAGCCGTTAACCTTAAACGGGTTAATTAACAACTAATCTAAGGGAAGCAACTCGCATAGATTTGGCTGACTATAGCGTATAGCTTTAACTACTCTAGGTAACTTTGAACACATAACATAAAACTTGTCTATTTCCTAGTTCACTACATTTATATCTTTAACGTTTTTAATTAGGCCTAATTGATATATTTACAATTCACAATTTCCGTCTCAGATTAACTATGGTTGTCAAGCACATCGTGTTTTGACACAGATTTAGTGACGAGGTCAAATGTTCTCTTGGAACTGCACGCTTCAGCTATCTATTGTTAGCTAATTACCACGTGGAGAAGTTAAGTATGCACTAATTTTCGCATTATTCTGTTCAGTTTTTGACAAAATACTCACTTGACGTAAGCTTTTTGTGCAGCGATCATCGGGTAACAGGACAAAACGTTAAAATCACAGGTACTTGTGGACATGATTATGATATTTCTAATTCAAATGTTTCATTATAGACGAGTAAATTATTGTATTACAATCGCATGCTTAATTTGAAAAAAAATCGTACCTCGGCCTTATAATTCTGAATTCTCACTGCGTATACACTACTTTATTCGCAGTTAGAGTTGAAGGGAGATGTGTACAGGTTTCAATTGGAACCTAAAGATATTTTGCGGATTCTTCAACCTCGTTTGCATCCCAGGCAACCCTTCTTAGGGATACTGTAAGCGGAGACGTTTATTATATACTAAACATTTCAAAATTGATTAACCTGAAATAATATATTATGGCGCTATATAATGAGAATTGCAATATCAGAAGTAGACTCTGTGAATGTGTGTATGGAATAGAACGCGCCCACTGGACCGGAAGTAAAAGTGGATGGTAAACAAAAATGCATTTTCCAGAGACCAAATAGACTATATCTGCAAATAATATGTAAGTTGTATGAACCTATAGGGTATCACGACTTACTGCATTGTATCGCCGCAGTGTTATTCCAGTTTGTGATGAAAAGTTTTAATGTAATTTGTTATTTTAGATAGCGTTAACGTTGTCCTGCTACAGGTCTGACGATTATGATAATGATGAGTTGCACCTATATAATCTGATAATCCGTGACCGCCAGGGTGGAATAAGTGTCCAGTGAGATATTTGTCACGTCCAAGAATTTTTTAATGAAGATTTTTTGATATGTTTATCCATGCAACTAACTCTGTTGTAGTTTCTTTAAGGTGCTTCAGTACACTTGTCGCGAGAAAGATTTGAGAAATAACCAAACGGTTTGTAATCAATGATAAACCCCTCCACAAATGTTTTGATTTGGTATATTTGTTAAGAGATAGTTACAGAAACAGATATTTCAATATAAAATTATTTGAATTCGATAAAAAGACCTAGTTTATAATTGGTACCGTATATAATCAAAAACTATAGAATTTAGAGAGTTTATCTAAATATTTTTTTTTTTTGTGAAACAGTTATTCTTTTTTGTGAAACAGTTACAATAATATCATTGTATTGGTCACACTATTAGTGATTATCTATGTCCTGCCTGGCTTGTTTTCGTTCAAATGATCTAACTAGTGTTGTATTGATAATTTTCATGATAAAAATGGCTATTAATATTCATGTAAACTATATAAACTGTCCGATTTCAGCTTTTTCACAATGTATTTTACAAAAAAGCCTGGCACATGCATTAACACTAATACATTGATGTTATTGTAACTGTTTCACAATTTTTTTTTAGATAAGCTCTCTACAAATTTTTAGTTTACATTACTCACAAAAAAGGTGTGTAAGTTAACCAGACATATATAGGTAAGCATGTACGTGGCTAACCCGTTTATTCCTGCAGGTGTGTCTTAATTGACACAGACGACCTGGTTACTTGTGCACGTGCGGCTAGTCAATTTCTCTCAAATTTTCATGCAAATTTTTTTTGCCAATTACTGATCAACACCAGTCATTTACTGATATCAACTAGTTGGCATAAATATAATATTATATACCCTTTTATGATTCCCTTAATATATTTCATGACATTGAAAGTACAAGTGTCATGATCCACCTTAAGCTACAATTAATACTTGTTTATTACTTTTATTTATCATAGGTGACTGAATGCCAAATATGTGGCTGCAGACTGGACTTGAACATTGATTTTCTGCTTATCTGCAAGTCCAGATAAAATGGCAGACACTAAAAAGCTAGGCACTGCGAAAAGAGAAGAAGATCCACAAGCGAAAAAGGATAAGACACTTGCTCTTATAGAAGACAAAGATGATTTCATTCACCGTTTCCGTACACTTTACAACTCTGAGATCTTCAGTGACATTGTACTTGTGGTTGGAGACAATAGGTTCTATGCTCACAAAATTATGCTTGTCACAGCAAGTGAAGTTTTTGAGTAAGTTGTGTTTTACTGTATTTTAATAGCATTGTAATAATGTTTTAACTCCATGAAGTTGGATAATAGGGCTTTTTCTGTGGAATTTTTGCGGTCGTTCATGGACCCCATTTTCCATTAAAATTATTTAATATTTAAGTCAAATTCCTAAAATTTGCAGTTTACTCCTGAAAAATATTTCCCTATTCACCAATTTCCTTCCCAAATGAATGAGGTTATAGCAATATTAACTTTAATGTAAATTAAAATATTAATTGAAATGTTTCTTGTGTAGATTGTAATATCAGCTATAAGTCTTCTTTGCACAACCAGTTTATGCTTGAATCTCTCATGATCTTTAATACCATTTTCATACATCATTCATCAAATGTAAATATTGATTAAAATGATGGTCTATTTATAATTTATATAATCATAAATAAATATCCAAATTGTGAAGGGTAAGATGTAGTAGATAGACAACAATTACTGAATTCAACTTTTTTGATTATTGTGTTAAATTGCATTGTATGGTATTTGTAGAGCTATGCTTAGCGAAGCAAGGTGGCAGGAATCAAATCAAACGGAGGTGTGTCTTACAGAGGATGAAGAATGTGTGTCAGTGTTCCCAGACTTTCTGAAGTAGGTATAGAGATGATTTAATTATCTTTTTAAATTGCATCTTCATTAACTTAATAAACATGTAATTGAAGATAAAGGTATCTAGTATATTTTCAGTCATTCCATCATTACCATATATCAATTTAACAACACTGGCTGATTCATCTAGTCCAGAAATTCAACCTTTTCTCTGCCATCTTGGCAAGAGATAGATGGTAACAATTTCTTGTCATTCTGTGTACTTAGGTAGAATTTATTTCAATTTTCTTGTAAGTATTGACCCATTTATTCTGATCATGTAGGCCATTTGTTAATTTGTTACAAGCTGATTTTATAACTATTGTAAGGCCATTTATTTCCCCCTATTATAACACCCCATCGCCCACTCTCATTTTTGAAAAAAAGTACACTACCATGATTGCACCATCAATAGCAATAACACAATTATAGTTAAACTTAATATAGGCTCCTCTGGTTTCAATATTTATAGTTAAAAGAAAAATGATGAAATATTACTAGAAAACAGGGATTTACCTGTCATCCATCAAATCTAAATAAAAGTGTCTCCTGCCCCTCCTACACAGATATTTCTGGAATAGCCCTTATTTTTATTTGCATTAGATTTACTACACTTGAGGACATTTATTTGTGTATCAAAACAATTTCATCTCTTGAACAGGTATATCTATAGTGGTTCAGTGGAGCTAACAACATCAATGGTCCACAAGTTACTGATCCTAGCCGACAAGTATGGTATACATGTCCTTCATAAAACCTGTGTGGAGTACATGTCTCGTCACATCGTCACATCACCCGACACTAATCGCACACTCACCTGGTACCACTATGCCAAGGTAACCAACGGCCAGCACTTACAGGAGAAATGTTTAGCCTTCATCCTGTCAAATTTCAGCATTATCCAGAAGGCTCCTGATTGGTTAGATTTGACTGTATCAGTCATGGTGGAATTTTTGCAGAGTTCTGAAATTGTTGTGGAGGGTGAGTACCAACTGTGGATGGAGGTTGAGCGATGGATAAAGGCTGTGCAAGATCCAGATATTGTGCTAGAGAAGTTAAAAGCAGTTCTTCCTCATATGAGATTCACCATGATGGCCCCAGCTGATCTCCTCAAGGTAGAGAATTCGGATCTATATAATGATTACACTGAGTTGTTTGGAAACCGGCTGATGAAGGCTTACCGAGGTCATTCACTTCATACAAGTGATCTTATGAGTCACACTCGTGAGGAGCCCTACCGTAATTACCACCACAAATTGTACCGTATTTGTGATGAACTCAAGCTCCGTAGCTACATGGACACACCAAAGACTGAAAGCCAGCTTGTCACAAGTATGTTAGTGCCCATACATTTAAAGCCTTTCCCTATAGAGGTGGGAGATGGTAGCATTGTGTCCTTTGATGTTGCCTTTTATCCTCAAGGATTCTACCAGGCACATCCACTGTATGGAATGTATATGTCGCGTCAGAATGATAATACTGTACTGAATGTCTCCCGCACGTGTTCATCATCCCAGCACATTGTCGACTTAGATGTCACCCTAGTCATATATGCCTACCGAGAAAACATGAAGTACATTGCCCACAGCTGTAGGATATCACACCAGTTCAATAATAAGTCCCGTCATTGTAAGGTGGAAAATGTGATCCCTGTTGAACACTTTAAATCTAAGAAGTCACCATATCTAGTCGGCAAAAATTTTGAAGCAAAAATTTTCCTGAAGATTCAAAACATTCAGCTGGATGAAAAGGAGAAGAAAGAGTAATGATAAAAAATCATGAAACATTCTATAGATAATTAAATGCCACAAAACATACTCGCTATATACAAATGTATATACTGTATATGTGTGTGTGAATTCATAGATCTACAATAATTTCAAGTCATGACACTGTATACAAAATTATTTGTGTTGCCTGTAAAAATTGTTAGTGCTTTGATGTTTTTAATAGAATACTGCTGAAATGTACTCTTTATTTTAACTGCCTCTTTATAAATCAACTGTTAATGTATACATATTTACATAATTTTACTTTGATATTTTGAACTTGCTTTCATAGTATGACTTAAAATGTGTGCATCTTTTTTTTGGATTTTGTACACTAAATTCTAATGCTGATTATGAAATCAGAAATAGCCTAATTTTCCTCTGGCCCTGACACCCAATTTAGACATTCTGACAGATAGATGTCTTTCACTTGGGCAAATTAGAGTATTGAGCAATCTTCCATATTTCACCCAATCATGTTCAAATTCATTGCATTAACAATACAATGTCCCCATATAATGCAGGTGTTCTGCCATTTTCTAATATGGCTGACAACAACAAAAGCACATGTACATATTCTTTTACTGCATAACACTTAAACACAAAACTATTTAAATGAATTGATAAAAACTGTTTTATTCCTGAAAATATGTAATTATCTTGCCTTGGAGGACTTTTGCTGATATACATGATTTGTTTTATACAGTTCATTGTTTAATACTAAATTATTCATGGTTAGTGATTTTTATACACCGTTAAAGTCGATGACCTCCGTCCGTCTGGCATAAACTTGTCCGGAGATCTTCTACATTTTTCTATCGATCTCTTTGAAACATTGTTAATGCTTTATCATATATGGTGATATGAAGTAGCATTTCCCTGAACAGCACCTTTATTTACAACTTTTTGGACAGAATCCCAGGATTACAGAGGAGCAGCCGTCAACGGTTGTGTTTATATATAATGTATAAACTTGTTTCTTCTCTCTGCTGGATAACCAATATAAAAGGTTGTAAGGGCAAGCCCATATAAATCATTCTGACAAATTTGAACATGATCTTTGTCCTGTCAGATCACTTTAATACCTAATGTTGCCAAGTTGTGAATTTAAAAATTTCACTGGCTGAAAATAAAAGCTGTAACAAAAATGCATTGTAATTATAGGGAGGGATTGTATCATAAGGTTTGTGTTGACACCCCGCCCCTTGTACTATAATAGCTAGTCATATATTTCCTACTTCAGAATCTATACTATTCCAACATTGACATAGATCCTGTAATGATATGGTGGTGACACTTAGTGAATTGGTTGTGACATACATGCATATACAGTTGTACATTTGATCTGCATATTCCATTGAAATTCAGAGAATGCATCACATGTTAATTTGTGATACAATCTGTCATGTGAATGTGGATACTGTTATGACTGATCTAGTCATGATATATATAAGCTTATATATAGAGTCCTTAATGTTCTAAAACTATGATATATGGCCTGTAAACTGTAACTGAAGTAAAATTCTTTAAAAATGCCTACTCACATCTATCAAAATCTGTGGTACAGACATATAACAATGAATATTTCTGCAAAGTGCGATGTGGTCCTGTAGCATATATATACATTACCATTATACTGACAAGCTAGCACAAGACAGTTTGTCAGAAACGGATAATAACACCATTTATGATTACTGAATTTGTCAGAAACAACAAGGTATGATAACACCATTAAGGCTTACTGAGTTTGTCAGAAACAACAATGTATGATAAAGGATAGTAACACCATTTAGGCTTACTGAGTTTGTCAGAAACGACAATGTATGATAAGGAATAGTATAACACCATTTAGGCTTATTGAGTTTGTCAGAAACAGATGGTAACACCATTTATGATTACTGAATTTGTCAGAAACAACAAGGTATGATAACACCATTAAGGCTTACTGAGTTTGTCAGAAAAGGCAATGTATGATAAAGAATAACACCATTTAGGCTCACTGAGTTTGTCAGAAACAACAAGGTATGATATATATAGAATAGTATATAACACCATTTAGGCTTATTGAGTTTGTCAGAAACAGATGGTAACACCATTTATGATTACTGAATTTGTCAGAAAAGGCAATGTATGATAAAGAATAACACCATTTAGGCTCACTGAGTTTGTCAGAAACAACAAGGTATGATAAAGAATAGTATAACACCATTTAGGTTTGCGGAGTTTGTCAGAAACGACAATGTATAAGGGATAGTAACACCATTTGTATTTAAAGGATTAATTTTTCACAATAATTACCTGTGATGGTATATTTTGTATGATGTTGGTGTGGTGCTTTTTGTAACAGTATATGTATTTATTCTCCTGTGATGGAAAATATGTCTTGTATGACGTTTATATATACATAGTGGTATTTGTTGTAACTATATAATCACTTGTAATGTCACAGCGTTGATAATTAGTGGTATTTGTTAGTAGTAATTAACTGTATAATCAGTTTTAATGGCACAGTGATGATAACTTGTGGTATTTGTTTAAGATATTATTTTCACTTTGTGAATTTGTTTAGTTATCTCATTTCTATAAGTAATTTTGTTAGATGCATAGTTATACCTACTAATGGAATGACATGATATTTCATATACATGTATACACTTTAATGTCTTGTATGCTTTGAATTGAGAAAGCTCTTTTATTAGAGAAACATTTACATTATACATTATATAATTAAATGAGTTCTGCATTGATTATATTGGTGTTTATGGTCCCCAGAATTTTTTTATCCCACACATACAATAAATATTGCTTGCTTATTGTTAATATACTTGCTTGTAGTAAGTACTGTTATTTATTTCTAGTCATTATTATTGTATTGATATAATATACAATAAAACTATTTATAAAAGAATAAAGTCATTGTTATTTCTTTTTGTTTATAAGGAAAATTTACCTAAGATTTTACAACCATATTGATTATGTATACAGCTTCTTATTTCAATTTCTTATTGATAACATCTCAGTGAAGCATTCTATCAATTTGAATCTTTATGACTTGTAGTGTTGATTCCAATAAGACACATGGACTCTGAAATAGATAAGTAGGTTAGTTGTTTTAATTTTGTAACCTATGAGATCACCCATTGGTAACATGAATGTATATTCATACTAATGCTTCTCAAGTTAATTAAGTGTCTTGGTTATTTCACTACTTCAAAACCTATTTATATGCCAGGAGTAAGGATCACATAATAGACACACAAGTGAAAAGAGCATTTAAATATGATTTGATAAGAGATATTAGATGTAGGATGTACCAGGTATGTCCCAAAATGAATTAAACTATAATCACATGGCTGTTTCATCCCTCCAGGACTATAGTCAGTAATTCATGGTATTGCTAAGGCTAAAAGAGCCAAAATCCAAAAAAGGAAGTAAGAAAAGTTTGTACAACAGAATGATGTTGACCAACTTTCAAGGTCATAGAGGTCAAATGAATTGAAATATTTCAATAACTTTCTCAATGGCCATGAGACCCAGTATCAAATGCGTGCCTGATGTGATGGTGCCAAGAACTGTCGAGTTGTTCAGGTGAATAACGTTGACCTATTTTCAAGGTTATGGGGATTAAATGTGTCTTTAACAATTTCTCAACACAACCAGGTCATGCTGTGAGCCCAGGACCATGGCATTGTGGCATTATAAAATAGCATGCTGAGATGGAGGACTACCAAGATTGTTCAGATAAATGGCCTACTTTTTTTAAGGTCACATGATCAAACATGAAAATCTTTAATCCCAAGGTCATGACATTTTGCCAAAAGCATGATGAGATAAAAGCCTGACAAATTTGTCCAAATAACGATCTTGATGAAAGATCATAAGGAGAAAATGTGCTAAAATTTTAAATCTTTAAATTTTGTTCCTAAGTTTCAAAGATTGTATAATACACGTTTTTACTGGTACATTGAAAAGAACAGAAAACATGTGGCTTAAAAAGAAGATAAAGTCATTGGCAGAGTTTTAACCTATTCTAAGAAAATATATAAGGGTAAATAGAGGAAATCCCGCTGGAAAGGACAATAAAACTATTTCTATTTCAAAGTGGGTATATAAGGACCATAAATGAACTATAATACATATATATACATGTATATTGACTGTGGGATGGGAATTTGTTCCAAGTCCCTATGGATTGTAGTTCCATACAAACTTGATATGTATATAGTTTGTAATATATCAAGTACTTTGACCTACCAAGCCTTCTTGGTTTTGCTGGAAAATCATTTTAAAGAATCAAACATATTTACCAGAAGTAACTCTGTGATCTTAAAGGGAAATGTGTCATGATTCTATCCTACAAACTTGATAACACTTCATGATCAAAGGGAGTCATTTGTAGATTTTAACCAATTTAATTCCACTGGCTTTTCATCTCAAAATGCTATTGGCCTTATATCACAACAATAGGTGATTTAGTAATAGAGAAGTCATTTAAAGAGAACAATTGACACCAAAGAGATGACAGATGCTGGATCAAAGCAAAATCTCACTTCACCTTTAATTCAGGCACGTGGGCTAAGCTGGGAGCAATCACAATTTGATATTGCTGGGACCAACCCTTAAATAACTTCTGATACACTAAAGGAGCCAAGAGTCACAATATACATGTTTGTTACATAGAATTACATGCTACGGTAAGGATATATCAGGTTAACTTTAGTTTTTTTCTAATTGATGACCTTGACTTACTCCTCAATCCTAAGGGACAAGGATTGATTACCTGTAACAGTAATATAGAATGGTGTGAAGGCTTTGTTATTACTAAAACACATCTCTATGTCTCAATGAACATAAAAAAAACAGAATCGGCTACTTTAATAATTTAATTTCAGAACTCTTAAAATTCCAGTAAATGGGTAAAAGGTCCATTTGTGTCTGTGCGAAATACTTGTAGATTTCCATAAGTCCCAGCACAAACATGTTTTCCCTGTTCTCTGGCTTTCTCTGACATATGTAACGAGGCCTCACACAAAGAGACAAAGTATGAGTATAACTTTTTTCCATCGTCTTTGGCTATGTTTTTATGATATTGCATCTGTTTTCCTTTAGGTGTTCCTCCCAGGGTTGCCTGAGGTATGATGAGCACATCTCCAGGTAGATCCAATACTGAAACTCTCTTTGTAGCTGATGGATCTTCTGAGGGGCTCAAACAGGTGTTCAGGGCACACTTCACTGGAATGGAGAATTTTAGCAATGATTTATACATGTGTATGGCAGATTATAGACTGCTGACAACTAAAAATCATTGAATGTAATTACTGGAGGTACTGTAGGTTCCTTTCTCTACAATTTTATTCCCTTTATGTGTCGGTGGGATCATCAAGTGATTAAGTACTTGTTGTATGCTACATTTTCTAATCCCCAGCTACCAAATATAAGCATCCCCGTCAGTAAGGGAACCAGGGATATCAGTTTCATCATGATCCTCAATAAATTAGCAGATAGAAAGGTTAACTTACAAAACCTAAGTTGGCCTAAAGTGTCACCATTAGAGAACTAGGGCATTATGTACTTTACATGTCCAAATCAAGTAAGTTTTATCATCATTCTGCTGACACAAATGTGCCAGGAGTAGCTGTCTGATAGACCATTTCACTTTTCTGGTACATCTTCAGTATGAATTATATGCCAATAACAAATTTTATCGGGATTCCAAATAGAAAAAGGCACATGTAACAAGCTCTCATACAAAATCTAGTGTGCCACTTGAATCTCTGGATGTACACTTTCTACCTGTTTATTTTCTTATACCCAGCGGTACATCAATACAAAGCACATTGTATTGTATTGGTAATAAAACAAGAGGCCCAAAGGGCCTTAACGGTCACCTGAGATTTGAAATATTTCGGCCAACTAAATTGACCCTTTTTGGCCCCATCCATCAGTCCTAATGGGGTCAGTCTATGAAGAGTATTTGATTCTAACATATAGTAGATAAGAAGATTTTTGAAATTTCAGTCAATTTGACCCTTTTTGGCCCCGCCCACCAGCCCCTGGGGGTCAACTAGGGCCAACATGTACATAACATCAAACTGTAATCCCATGCTGATAATTTGAACCAAGTTAGAATGAATTCCAATACAAATCCAACAAATAATAGTCAAAAATGTGATTTCCCTATATAAACTATAGTAAAGTTTACCCCCTTCCCAGGGGCAAACGTGAGACCCCAGGGTCATGAAATTCACAATTTTGGTAAAGCACCTTAAGACCCTTCCATCTATGAAGAGTATTTGATTCTACCATATATCTGAGAGTAGGGAAGAAGATTTTTGAAATTTTAGTCAATTTGACCCTTTTTGGCCCCGCCCACCAGCCCCTGGGGGTCAACTAGGGCCAACATGTACATACAAAACCA
>NW_022980917.1:0-12497 GCF_902652985.1 Pecten maximus
AGTCCTTTCAAAATGGCGCCGTCAAATTGATGTGGAGTAACGTCACAAAGAGACGACGTCATGATTTATGTTACTGATTACCGCACTTTTTGACACGATTAATTTTTCGATGTTTTTAATTCAAGTTTTTTAACATACTAAAAAGTTAAAAATGCAAAAAAAAAGAAAAGAAAATTGATTGGCATATCGTTGAATATAACATATTTCACGAGTATGACAGAATGTTTCGATATTTTTCACTCGTAATGACAGAATATTTCGATACGCACTTGTGAAAATATCGATATTCTGTCATACTCGTGAAATATGTTACTGAGTATATTCAACGGAAAGCCATTCAATATCCTCTATATAATGCTTTGTTATATTTGATTTTCTTTTTGTTTGACTAGAGGCTTGAAATTACCAGTAACTGTATTGTCTATGGTAAAGTTCAAGGAAAAGCACGGATTAATTATCACCGTTTTGCGATACTGAATGATAGAGATTGAAGGTGTTACACTAAAATCTAAAAACGTGTTCTATTGTCGGTGACGCTATAGTGTAACAGGAGTTACTTCCCCTTGTTCGTACCATGTATTATACCCGGTAAGATATAACTCGGTAATAACCATTCAACCTAACAAATTCACGGTATGATACGATGAACTTTATTAATATCTGGCTACTTTCGCTGTAGCTGGTAACATCCTGTCAAATTACATTGGTCGCCATCACAGCATTCGGAACATAAATTTAGGTCTGATCGTCTAGCCAGGTTCCGGCCTGTGTTGTGGACTGCGGTACCGTTCCGACAGAGCTGTTGTATTATACGATAAATTCGTATAAAAATCTAGACAATATTTAGTCGACAAATACATCGCTTTTAATATTGATTTTTTATGGCCCGTTTAAGTGTTTAAATACCATAGAAAGTAATTTCTTTAAAATCATGATTTAGCTCCATCTTAAAATCTTCTTTTATGACCACAAAATTACAGGTAACTTACGGATTTTTCTCTGCATCCACGCATATAGCGGAGTATACTACCACCATACATATATATGTCACTGTAACAGAGCTACAAAGGCGGTATTAACGACAACATGGAGAAACATATCACAAACAATAATTGTCATTATCGAATTCCTAGGCCTTCGTCAGATTAAAGGGGCATTCCTCCATTTGAATAAAGTTTAGGTCGTCAAAATTAGATTTATTGGAAAATATTTTCCTTTTCAAGTAGTACAAGTTATAAATAACCTTTACATTAATACGGCAGGTTTACTCTTCAGATAAACCAAAGTTCTTTGATTTTGAATTCCTGAAAATTCTTAATTCGACCCGAAGTATCACTAATAACTGCAATTGCATATTATGGTATTTTTATATGATACGCTTTTTTTTGCATTTTTAGCCAGTAAAATATACAAATTTATCAAAATATTTCCAACTTATATTTTCACTGCAACGATTAGCAGTGAAAATATAAGTTTTGCGGGGAAAATATAAGTTTTCGGTTTTTGACCAATCAAACGACTTTGTATTCACCTCATTGAAACTTGCCTATTTTTCCGGTCGAAGCGAATATTTCTAAAATATTCAGACTAGTTTTTGTACAAATGCTCACTTGACGTTAGCTATTTATGCGCAGATTCTCCGGTAACAGCAGAAAACGCTTAAATTGCGTTGACCAGTCAAAATGGCGCAGTCAAGTTAAATGGAGTAACATTTCAAAGAGATGACGTTATAAATTATGTTACTGATTCGCGCAGTTTTCGACACTACTGATTTTTCGATATTTTTATTAATTTTTTTCATGTAAATAAAATGCAATCAAAAGAAAATTGATGGTTTCCCGTTTGATTTAACATATATTTAATTCGTATGACCAAATAGTTGGTTATTTTTCACTTGGGCTTCGCATTCATACTCGTGAAATATATATTTTTCGGGAAACCATTCAATAACCTCTATTTCCTGTACATTTCGGCATTCATTGCATTAGATGTAGACACAAACACTCATATAGTCATCGTTCGGACATATATTTCATTAACAGAAATTGTGCATGTTTCTGATGTCCGCACAAAGGAATGCCCCTTTAATGCTTACGTTTGTATCTTTTAAATTTGTAACATTAATTTATCTTCAATGTCATCAGGAACCGTTCAGTTAATGTTTTAGTGTTTTGTGCCCTAACAAACGAGGGATTTAATTATTCTTACCTCTGTAGGTTTACAGGTAACCATGTGAGGGCAGTCGGAGGCAGAGGCGACGGGGTGGGGACATTGCTGACACTGCATCGCAGACACTGTAACTGATTATCATTACACTATAAAACTGACACTGTAACTAATTATCATTACACTATAAACGGACACTGTAACTAATTATCATTACACTATAAACTGACACTGTAACTAATTATCATTACACTACAAACTGACACTGTAACTAATTATCATTACACTACAAACTGACACTGTAACTGATTATCATTACACTATAAACTGACACTGTAACTAATTATCATTACACTATAAACTGACACTGTAACTAATTATCATTACACTATAAACTGACACTAACTAATTATCATTACACTATAAACTGACACTGTAACTAATTATCATTACACTACAAACTGACACTGTAACTGATTATCATTACACTATAAACTGACGTTGTAACTAATTATCATTACACTATAAACTGACACTGTAACTAATTATCATTACACTATAAACTGACACTGTCACTAATTATCATTACACTACAAAACTGACACTAACTGATTATCATTACACTATAAACTGACACTGTAGCTAATTATCATTACACTACAAACTGACACTGTAACTAATTATCATTACACTACAAACTGACACAGTAACTAATTATCATTACACTACAAACTGACACTGTAACTAATTATCATTACACTATAAACTGACACTGTAACTAATTATCATTACACTATAAAACTGACACTGTAACTAATTATCATTACACTACAAACTGACACTGTAACTAATTATCATTACACTATAAACTGACACTGTAACTAATTATCATTACACTATAAACTGACACTGTAACTAATTATCATTACACTATAAACGGACACTGTAACTAATTTTCATTACACTATAAACTGACATTGTAACTAATTATCATTACACTTTAAACTGACGTTGTAACTAATTATCATTACACTATAAACTGACATTGTAACTAATTATCATTACACTATAAACTGACACTGTAACTAATTATCATTACACTATAAAACTGACACTGTAACTAATTATCAGTATACTACAAACTGACACTGTAACTAATTATCATTACACTATAAACTGACACTGTAACTGATTATCATTACACTACAAACTGACACTGTAACTAATTATCATTACACTATAAACTGACACTGTAACTAATTATCATTACACTATAAACTGACACTGTAACTGATTATCATTACACTATAAAACTGACACTGTAACTGATTATCATTATACTATAAACTGACGCTGTAACTAATTATAATCACACTATAAAACTGACACTGTAACTGATTATCATTACACTACAAACTGACACTGTAACTAATTATCATTACACTACAAAACTGACATTTTAACTAATTATCATTACACTATAAACTGACACTGTAACTAATTATCATTACACTATAAACTGACACTATAACTAATTATCATTACACTATAAACTGACACTGTAACTAATTATCATTACACTATAAACTGACACTGTAACTAATTATCATTACACTATAAAACTGACACTGTAACTAATTATCAGTATGCTACAAACTGACACTGTAACTAATTATCATTACACTATAAAACTGACACTGTAACTGATTATCATTACACTATAAAACTAACACTGTAACTAATTATCATTACACTATAAACTGACACTGTAACTAATTATCATTACACTACAAACTGACACTGTAACTAATTATCATTACACTATAAACTGACACTGTAACTAATTATCATTACACTATAAAACTGACACTGTAACTAATTATCAGCATGCTACAAACTGACACTGTAACTAATTATCATTACACTATAAAACTGACCCTGTAACTGATTATCATTACACTATAAACTGACACTGTAACTAATTATAATCACACTATAAAACTGACGCTGTAACTGATTATCATTACACTACAAACTGACACTGTAACTAATTATCATTACACTACAAAACTGGCATTTTAACTAATTATCATTACACTATAAACTGACACTATAACTAATTATCATTACACTACAAACTGACACTGTAACTAATTATCATTACACTATAAAACTGACGTTGTAATTAATTATCATTACACTATAAAACTGACACTGTAACTGATTATCATTACACTACAAACTGACACTGTAACTAATTATCATTACACTACAAACTGACACTGTAACTAATTATCATTACACTATAAACTGACACTGTAACTGATTTTCATTACACTATAAACTGACACTGTAACTGATTTTCATTACACTATAAACTGACACTGTAACTAATTATCATTACACTATAAACTGACATTGTAACTAATTATCATTACACCATAAACTGACATTGTAACTAATTATCATTACACTATAAACTGACATTGTAACTAATTATCATTACACTATAAACTGACACAGTAACTAATTATCATTACACTATCAAACTGACACTGTAACTGATTATCATGACACTATAAACTGACACTGTAACTAATTATCATTACACTATAAACTGACACAGTAACTAATTATCATTACACTATCAAACTGACACTGTAACTGATTATCATGACACTACAAACTGACACTGTAACTAATTATCATTACACTATAAACTGACACAGTAACTAATTATCATTACACTACAAAACTGACACTGTAACTGATTATCATTACACTCTAAACTGACGTTGTAACTGATTATCAGTATACTATAAACTGACACTGTAACTAATTATCATTACACTACAAACTGACACTGTAACTGATTATCATTACACTATAAAACTGACGTTGTAACTAATTATCATTACACTATAAAACTGACACTAACTGATTATCATTACACTATAAAACTGACACTGTAACTGATTATCATTACACTATAAAACTGACACTGTAACTAATTATCATTACACTACAAACTGACGTTGTAACTGATTATCATTACACTACAAACTGACACTGTAACTAATTATCATTACACTACAAACTGACGTTGTAACTGATTATCATTACACTACAAAACTGATGCCGAATTGATTATCATGACATTAAATAGTTGGGATTGTAAGTTTGTGAAAGTGATAGATTCATGACAATATCTATGAATGTTTCAACACATAATTTGTATAGTATTATTCATTAGTCGTAAATTTTATCAATACATTGGTTGTTTTGATATATGCATGTATACTTCTGTCGATAATCTTTTTTTTTTTTACTATAAACATGATAATTTGGTTTATGTTTTTCCAATAGCTGTTACAAAAAGTGTATTCGCTTCATTTTCTGACAATTCATTAGCTTGTGTGTTATGCTTTTCTACTGTTATATCATTCTAATGAGTGACATCGTACTTTGTATGAACTCATAATGAATAGTTTTTATATACATACTGCTTGGTCTTTGGCCACAGAGGAATCTATTGCACGGCTGACCTTGGGTTGTGGTGTCATGGCAGCATTGTGCACAGTTTACAATGGATCGTTTCCCTGTTGTGCCAGCTAAAGTGGCCATAACACTACATACCTAATATAACAGATATAGTTATGGAACATATTTTATACATAGTTACCGAAGATATGAAAAACTGTTAACACAATGTTTTCTAAAGCTGATCTCTGGCCAGCTGTTATAAGGGCGGAATGAACCATCAAATTACTGTTTTTCTATTGGTTATCCATAAAAAAACGAGAAAACAAATAATGAAGAACTATAGAATAAGGAAATGTTTATCTAAGGCATCCTCAAACTTTCCTTTCAGTTGACGATAACATACCATAAGGTAAAGGACACCTGTTTAATTCACATAAATACAATAAGATCTATCTCCACTTACCTTTGTTTATTTTGCATAAGAATATCTACATTTTATTAACGACGAATATTCCTACCACATTAAAACAAAATGCATGTATTATTTTACGTAGGTGTAATTACACTATAAATGGAATGTGAAGTTTTTGTCTACTCCATATTGTGTTGGGACATGTACGTACTAGGTATACTTTAGTAAGTTAGTGATTGATGGCTTAGTTTTATGTCTGGCAGATCCATGTAATTGTTCGCTCTGGTTCGGAAAATAAACAGCTAACTATTTTTCAAGGCAATAAGGAATGCCGATTGGGGTGGATTGTTGAAGTCGAGAGAAAAGCGAAATTGACCTATGCTTAGTGTGAGTTTCAAAATGTGCATTCAATATGAGCCGTCAAGGTAGCTTGACAGGCTCAAGTGGTCTTCAAATATTAAAAACAGTACCGTTATGGCGAGATGATTTTATCTTTATTTACTGATTAACGAAAAACAAAAAACAAAAAAAAAACAAAAAAAAACTCACTGCTTTTGAACGACATCCTGCGTTGAACCTTAATGCCAGACTGTCCGTCGTGATTTGTTCCAAGAAGCAATCCTGAAGTTAAGATATGATTTATTTAGCATTACACAACAGACTCATATATATCTAGTTAACAATCTAAGCTATGAATTAACAAATAAATATATATATAATAAATCGACAGACACTGGGTCCTTCTAGGCCATTGATGCTAAAGGGGAAAAGTGTGAAACTCAAAAGGGAAAGTCATCAAATTATAAATGAGATTAAACAATGAAATATTAAGAAACGGATGTACAAATTCCTCTGATCAACAAATCAGGATTTTTTGGGAAGAGATGTTTAAAAAAGAAATTGATATACATTTATATATCCCACAGTGCTGTTACTACTAAATACATATATAGTTATAAAGGTCTCTGTTACTACTACAATGTATTAACATATATGTAGAAACATCTCCGGGAAAACAATATCAAAATATGAACAATATATATATATATATATAAGGGTCAAAGAAGTAATATGAATAGTATAATCCAGATAACACTGGATCCTCACATAAATGTATGGAGGATACGAACTACTTGTAATGATTATATGGGGCAAAGAAGTAATTCAAACAGTGTAAACAATAAGGTTTGTTAAATTTTCGAGGCAATCCGCCCCTTTATCAAAACACAAAAAATCACAAATACAATCACATAATATATATATATAAGAAGTACTGGAAATACAATATAATACAATAAGAATAATGTTTTAGTAACTGGAGAAACCACAATGAACCCTTCGGCAAACGTGGGCCGAAGGCGGATACTAGCGTGACTGCATCATGTTCTCCAGTTACTAAAACATTATTCTTATTGTATTATATTGTATTTCCAGTACTTCTTATATATATATATTATGTGATTGTATTTGTGATTTTTTGTGTTTTGATAAAGGGGTGGATTGCCTCGAAAATTTAACAAACCTTATTGTTTACACTGTTTGAATTACTTCTTTGCCCCATATATATATATATATATATAATATATGTACAATTCGTATCCATGTATGTAAATACATTGCGATCCAGGTATTCTATATCATCTTATAGACGACTTCCACAATGATCATGTCAGGGTATCGGGCCGACCATCACTGCGCCATTGAAACGTTCTTTTTTAAGAACGCCGATGTGGCGCAGCGGTATAGGCTGCGGGTATTTCTGGCTAGGCGATTGGGTGCCGTAGATCGTGAGTTCGAGGCCCGGTCAGGGCACGAGTCAAAAAGTTGTCTTCCTTCGTCATTTGTGTTTCTAAGCTATATATATATATATAATATATATATATATATGAAAGCGCTAGTGTGAATTTCTGGTTTGTGTTTTTTATTATTATTACTATATGTATATATATATATCTGAAGACAAGAGGGAATTAGACTAGGTGTTCTGGGGGTGAGGCGTCTTTTAATTCCAGGTCAAATCGAGGTGATGTCACATTCTCTACATGAGAACCGGGATGGTAGCATACAACATAGAACCTTTTTGGGGCTCTGATCACTGCAGCTTTGGAGATACGCAACATTTGGGATACGTTTTCTTGCTAGTAAGTTCCTTTCATAAAGTGTCACTTGGTAATCTTATTAGTTCAAATACGGCCCGATTTTGAGCGCCAATATGCCAAGTTAGTAGTGGGTTTAGACAAGCTTAAGTACTGTATAAAATCGATAGTATGGGTCTCTACCCGATCTTCGCCTTTAGTTTTAGCAAAGGACCGGCTCGTCGCTGTCAATGTAATGCTACCAGGTGGGTATTATGCAGAGTGGTGGCACTATGAAACGTTCATTAACGGCCCAATAACCCGCGAGCACCGTCTTTTTATAACCTAGCTGATTCGATGACGATATTTTAACCCAAAATAAACCCGCTGAATAATAAAATGTTACTTGAAGTGTATCTCTGATAACATTCTCACCGATTATTAACAAGTCGTTAATCCTGTGTTACATTATGATGCTATTGAGCGATATATACAAAGGAATATGTTTCATAGTGACAGAAATAAACAAGTGGTATATTTTACCTCGTCGTCCATACAGGTCACTTGGCCGACACAATCCTCGACACTTGCAGCATCATTACATGAAGTGCAGTTTATTTTCGCCATGACTACAAAATATTTCTTTCTGGTTTATAAAAGACAATAAATAAACTATTTCGGACGTGTACAAATCACTGTGAACATTATTAAGCTTATTCAAGAAGTATTGCATTACAACGTTACAACTAATCCGTTCATTGATGGAAGGAAAGATACATATTTGTCAAAGTCATAATGGCGTAAATTGTCTTTAAACTGTTGATGTCGAGTTTCCGCTGAAACATACATGTTTACAGCTAATAACAAATTTTAAATGTGTAATCCTTAACAAGGCCTGAAGTGATATATGCCCATATTAACGCTCTATTATTTGACTGACATTTAATATGACTCAAATATTACTAAAATCCAAATGAAGTAAATAATTTATTAAAATACGTGTATATAAAAAAAATTAGCAACCACTTACCAAAAGGCCAAGTAACAAGAAGGACGAAACATTCTGAAAAGAAATGGAAAACGTTGAAATATAAACAATATTTACTTAATAACAAGTTGTATCAAATTATATTACACGCTCTTATTGGAAACCGCAACACTCGGAGAAAGCCCATGTAGTCGGCCAGCTAACCTCATGCTTATTTCCATCCGTTCATTCAATTGAACCCCGCCCACCTAGGTGAAGTATGTTTCATATCATTGTATGCCCCTCCACATATATCAAGAATGAAAGTATATGAAATTGAAATTGCCACCCACCAGGGTGACATTTAAATTTATAATATAAAGAAGCTGCACCCATACAATAATGGCAACTACAATCAATATCAAAATATAGATAAAAACATATAAGAACCTATGCTAGCATTAGTGGGGTTGACATAAAAACCGCCACAAAGACCTTCATGGTATACCATATCATGAATGTCTTCCATATCATTATGTGCCACACGGTGTCACCAAACGCCTTATAAATCACATTAAGGTTTACGTAATCCATATGTTTTTCGCAATACCTGTGTGTGGATGCCAAACCAATGGCTTTACACACATGTACGTCGGGGGTTCTTGGGAATTGATTTCAGGTACACAAGCCGGGCTCTTTCTTTGAAAGACCGTACTTCCTGGTTTCAGATCCCCTACCATCAAATCAGTCTCAAAATGAGAGACGAAACAAATCCAAGCGAACAAATAAATTTGTCATTAAATAGAGAACAATTTTAATGTGTTTATCAATTTCTACTATTTGAAAAATACAAAATGTAACAAGCTGAACCTGTATGATCTTTCGATAGCGATCAGCTGCTTCGGTCAGTTAAAAGAAGTAATTGGTAAATGCGAAAAGCTGTAAACCCTGCTTTACTTACCAAATATATATTTTAGATGCACCATGGCTGATTCAAATATGATGATTCCAGTAAGGCGTAAAATAAGGTTAAAGGTCTAAATGGTTTCGTGGTCCTGCCAGAGATAAGATATGTCTCTGTGTGCAGTGTGACCGATTACGTAGACTACTTGTCGTAGTTATGTACAAGACCTATATACTTTCACACATATATGGCCAGGTAAATCAATGGCTTAATGGCTGGCAGCCACTGATTGGCCAGTATGTTATGAAGTAAGAAAATAGATATGTAGCCTGATAGGTAACTACAGTCTATAAAATGTTGACATACATTTCGTAAGTCCGATTGAATATTTTTCTAAAAGTTCAGGTTATAATAATTAACAGGTAAACATTTCAGATTTTTGAGAATTTTTACTGCGAAATTCACCCATTTTCAAAATAGCTACCCTGGAGAAAATTTGAGCTGAAGGACCCTATTTTTTATTATTTTTTTTATTATGTGTTTTATGAGACCCTAAACTTGTGATATAAACCATAATTGTCATATCAAATTCAAGTATTTGAATAAAATACTCCTTAACGTAACACTAAAGTCAATGGAAAACAACTGGTTGGTTGGTTCCTTGTACACTATCACTACAAGGTGCGCTTACCTGTCGACGGTGATTACCATATCGTACCAACTTATTGTTACCAGCTTGTACACACTTACCACCTTAGTGTACACAAGTATTAATTAAGCTTTACTTGTCATTTAAGTCAGTGGAAGATAGCAGAGCTGTTTATGAAACGTTCCTTCAATGTATCAATAACTTTATTGGTTCTGACAGATAATATTTTAGATAGAAAATAGAGGTCATTTTGTGGTCTATTTCCATTCAATGATAACAATCAGGACCATATACACGTAATATAATACTATTATGACGTCATAAAGTCGCTTTATTATCTCTGTAAGAGGAAGATTTTCACTAATCAAGTAGAAAACTGAAGATACATTTGTATATGTAGTATCGTACACGAGTGGCTTTTTCATATGGAACTGAACTGTATGGAGTCTTTAGGATTACTTAACGGCCTTATTAGATTCAATATGGCATGATCACGAGATAAGATTGGTGTGTATAAATTAATATATATATATAGCCTTGCTAGATTAAAAGAAGCTCTCTTGAAATTACATAACAAACTGAAGTCAATTTTCATTTTTTTTATTACACGAAACTTTTAATGTAACAATAATATTATATGACTTTTTTTAGTATTATGTTTTACAATTGATGTTACCTTATAATTATTGTATTAAAAATAAAACAAAAGATAATTAGAAAGAAAGAACGAAAAAAAAGAAAGAAATACAGAAAGAAAGAAAGAAGAAAAAAGACTTTAAAAGAAAGAAAGAAAGAAAGAGATGATAAAGAATGAGAGCCCTCTTGTATGAGGACACATTATTGTCAAAGAGCTGACCCCGGGGCTCCCCAACCCCGGCAGCTTTCTAATAGATGGGGGATTAAAATTGATTTGTGGGAAAAAAAAAATTGGTGTGTTCACATTTTCCCCACTTTATGGAAAACAAATATAAGTGTCGATCAATGCAAAATGTTTAACATGTACTTATCAATATGGAGTTAAGGAAGATTTAGGTAAGCAAGCTAAGATCACAACAACTTGTGTGAACGATAAAAGAATGCTTAGTCATGTATAGTCTCATGTGTTGTTTGTGTGTACATATCAATGTTTATCGTTAGTATATCAATATGACGACAAAGTAACGTCATCATAATATCATGACGTCATGTAAGAATATATGTATACTTGTTTGTATACTAGGAATGACGTCATATATAGAATAGGTATGTTGTGTTAATACGATAAAATATATCATGTGTGTGTGTACCGTATTGCTGTAGTATTGTATAATCAATGGATATACACTGTATCCGATAAGTCTTAAGAGGAATAAAGAACTTCAATTTGAACCTGGTTTAAAACGTAAATAAACCACAAGTAAATATAGGGTAACTCTTCTGAAATAGACTATAATCATTCTTATAACGCGATTCATGGAATATGTCCAGAAGCCGATGTTGTTATGACCTCATGAAAATTGAAAAAATAAATTCATTCCTTAAATGACGTTTCAATCTAGTTATTACACCGGCGTCTTTCGATATTATGATTTGATTTTTTTTTTTTTTTTTTTTTTTTATGAATTAGTTTTATTTCATCTCTGGGGGTAGAAACCTCGGTATATTTCACGAGTGGGAACATTTGCCAATGCCAGTCTAATCTGTCGCTCTATCTATTTGCTTGCCATATCATTATCACTCCACTGAAAAATAAAGTTCCACATGTGGGACACAAATCTCTAGTTAAATAACACAAAGTAAAGAAATGAAACATTTGAATCTCTAACATTTTAATGTAAACATTTTAGTATCCCATGATTATT
>NW_022980918.1:0-12477 GCF_902652985.1 Pecten maximus
CGCATAGTGTAAAAAAGCGATTTTGATTGATTTAATTCATTATGATTTTCAATTCAACGCCCGATTCGTACAGTCTGCAGCGTCAATATATGCTTTGCGACAATATGATTGTCTTACGTCTTGACGTCATATAGCATTACCATAGCTACGTCAGCTACGGGATTTTGCAACTGTCCACGCATTCGGGTCACATCAATAGTGTACACAATGGATGTTCACGGACCGTGTCCAAGTAACGGTAATCGGATGTGTATACAACGACTGGGTAGGTCGCCTTTCACTCAATCAACAAAATGCGCTGACACGCGTCAGAATGTATACCTGTGTACACGAGTTTCTCCTTATGTGCTATGACACTCGACTGCAGGTATATATGACCAACGAATACACTGCTGCCAGTATTTCACTCGAGAAAATAATGAAGACAATATCACAGAACTCCCGACTCGACCAACGCTTCATCCTGCTGGACAGTGAGCGTCGTTTCCACAGAGCCAGTGAACAGATAGTACAACTGAATTACAAGCTAGACGAGTTGCAGTCTCGTTACCTCGGCGCTAAGAGAGACGGACTGCGAACCTTCCGCTACAGCTACAGACTCCGAATGTCGGTTGTCGAAGGCCTACGGAACATGTACTACCACTATGCCCACCAAAAAGCTGAGGACATATCCGGACTACGGAATGATCTGTATGGCGAAATCGTGGATGTTGTTTCTGGATCAGAAGACGAAGATGAAGAGTAACTGAGACGCAGTCTTGAATCCTAACAACGGCTCTTTTCAGAGCCAAACACTTTTCGCGAAAAGTGTCCATGAATCTCGAATTTACGCAAAAAAATGTGTTTTTGTTGTTATTTATCTATCGTCCTACGCTACATGTCATACAAAGCCTAGTCAGCACAAACATATCTCTATTTGATTAAAACGAAATTTACTATTACATAGTAATTGCAAAACATTTCAAAATCCGGTATTACCTATAACTAAAGCACAACGTGACGGTTAGATATTTTGAAAATAAAATGTCACTAGATTAGTAATTTACTATCTTTAACAAAATCTATGTGTAACCAGTGAAGAGGCAGAAATGTAGACGACACAGTCTGGGGTTCGAACCCGGGACCGTTCAGAACAAACACTAGCAGGATGCCCTACCCAATTCAGGCTACTGGTCAACCAATGATCTACCCCAAGTCCAGTCCCGCTACAATTAAGTTAATCTTAAGAAGTTTACAAAGATATATTCCGACTTCCCAATGGCCGTACACAATATCGTAAGGTTTAATTACTAGCTTTTACTGTAATGTGCTGTTCAGTTAATCTAAGTGGAGTTGGGATTACGATAATTGAACAGGGACGGCACACACAATTTGTTTGTTTATTAATAAGTCCCACTGTTCGCCAGTTTAGACAAAACAAGTGTTACGTCCCTTTGATTGTACGATCAGTATCCGAGACTATACAATGTGATCAATTAATGTGGTTCGACAATAGTGCCGTATATTGAAAACGGGCAAGTTACAATTGGATAACGATACATGTATGTGAAGGATACGTCCAATAAAAGTATCACCGTTGATTTAATTGATCGATTATTGATTTTACACATATTTCAAACGCCCGATTCGTACACGTCTAGCCAGCTGTCAAGTATACTGCATTGCGACAATATTGATTGTCTTGCAGTCTATGACGTCATAATAGCATTACCATAGCTACGTCAGCTACAGGATTTTGCAACTGTCCACGCATTCGGGTCACATAAATAGTGTACACAATGTGATGTTCACGGACCGTGTCCAAGTAACGGTAATCGGATGTGTATACAACGACTGGGTAGGTCGCCTTTCACTCAATCAACAAAATGCGCTGACACGCGTCAGAATGTATACCTGTGTACACGAGTTTCTCCTTATGTGCTATGACACTCGACTGCAGGTATATATGACCAAGGAATACACTGCTGCCAGTATTTCACTCGAGAAAATAATGAAGACAATATCACAGAACTCCCGACTCGACCAACGCTTCACCTTGCTGGACAGTGAGCGTCGTTTCCACAGAGCCTGTGAACAGATAGTACAACTGAATTACAAGCTAGACGAGTGCAGTCTCGTTACTTTGCGCTAAGAGAGAGGACTGCGAACCTTCCGCTACAGCTACAGACTCCGAATGTCGGTTGTCGAAGGCCTACGGAACATGTACTACGACTATGCCCACCAAAAAGCTGAAGACATATCCGGACTACGGAAGGATCTGTATGGCGAAATCGTGGATGTTGTTTCTGGATCAGAAGACGAAGATGAAGAGTAACTGAGAACGCAGTCTTGAATCCTAACAACGGCTCTTTTCAGAGCCAAACACTTTTCTCGAAAAGTGTCAATGAATCTCGAATTTTACGCAAAAAAATGTGTTTTTGTTGTTATTTATCTATTCGTCCTACGCTAAAATGTTATACAAAGCCTAGTCGCACAAACATATCTCTATTTTATTAAAACGAAATTTACTATTACATTGTAATTGAAACAACATTTCAAATCCGGTATTACCTATATTAAAACACAGCGTGACGGTTTGATATTTGAAAAAAAATGTCACTAGATTTGTAATTTACTATTTTTAACAAAATCTATGTGTAACGGAGAGGAGAAAAATGTGAGGCCAGTCTGGGGTTCGAACCCGGGACCTTCAGAACACTAGCCGGATGCCCTACCAATTGAGCTACCTGGTCACCAATGATCGACCCAGTCCAGTCCCGCTACAAATGTAAGTAATCTAATGAAGTTTCAAAAGATATATTCCGACTTCACCATGGCCGTACACAATATTCGTAGGTTAATTACTAGCTTTTACTTAATGTGTGTCGGTAATCTAATGGAGTTGGATACGATAGATTGAACAGGGGACGAACACACAATTTGTTTGTTAATATAAGTCCACTGTTCGCCAGTTTAGACAACAAGTGTTACGTCCCTTTGATTGTACGATCAGTATCCGAGACTATACAATGTGATCAATTAATGTGGTTCGACAATAGTGCCGTATATTGAAAACGGGCAAGTTACAAGTGTATAACGATACATGTTTGTGAAGGATACGTCCAATAAAAGTATCACCGTTGATTTAATTGATCGATTATTGATTTTACACATATTTCAAACGCCCGATTCGTACACGTCTAGCCAGCTGTCAAGTATACTGCATTGCGACAATATTGATTGTCTTACAGTCTATGACGTCATAATAGCATTACCATAGCTACGTCAGCTACAGGATTTTGCAACTGTCCACGCATTCGGGTCACATAAATAGTGTACACAATGTGATGTTCACGGACCGTGTCCAAGTAACGGTAATCGGATGTTATACAACGACTGGATAGGTCGCCTTTCACTCAATCAACAAAACGCGACCGCGTCAGAATGATAACCGTGTACACGAGTTTACTCCTTATGTGCTATGACACTCGACTGCAGGGTAATATATGACCAACCCGAAAAATACACGTTCTGCCAGTATTTCACTCGAGAAAAAATGAGGACCAATAATCACAGAACTCCCGACTCGACCAACGCTTCATCGGCTGGACAGTGAGCGTCGTTCCAAGAGCCTGTGAACAGTGACAACGCATTACAAGCTAGCCGAGTTGCAGTTCGTACCTCGGCGATAAGAGAGAGGACTGCGAACCTCCGCTACGCTACAGACTACGACTGTCGGTTGTCGAAGGCCTACGGAACATGATACTACGACTATGTCACCCAAAGCTGAAGACATATCCGGATAGGAATGGATCTGTATGGCGGAAAATCGTGGATGTGTTTGGATCAGAGACGAAGAGAAGAGTAACTGAGACGCTAGTCTGAATCCAACAACGGTTTTTCAGAGCCCAACACTTCTCGAAAAGTGTCCATGAAGTCTCGACTTACGCAAAAAAATGTGTTTTTTTTGTATTTATCTATCTTCCTACGCACATGTATACACAGCCTAGTAGCACAAACCTATTCTTATTGCTAAAACGAATTCTACTCTTACATTGTAATTGAAAAAAACATTCAAACATCCGGTCTTACCTAAATTAAAACACACCGTGACGCGTTAGATATTTGAAAATCAATGTCACTAGCTTAGTAATTTATCTATTTTTACCAAACTCTCTGTGTACCGTGAGACGAAATGTCGAGAAGCCAGTCTGGGGCGTTCGAACCCGGGATTCTTCAGAACATAGCTGGATGCCCTACCAATTGAGCAATGGTCACCACTGATCGACCCAGTACACCCGCTACAAAGATAAGTAATCTATGAAGTTTCAAAAGATATATTCCGACTTCACCATGGCCGATAACACTTCGGAGGTTTAAGTATAGCTTGGACTAATGTGTGTCAGTGGTAAATAATGGAGTTGGATACGATAGATTTGAACCGGGGAGACCACAATTGTTTGTTAATATAAGTCCATGTTCGCCAGTTTAGACACACGTGTTACTTCCTTTGATGGTACGATCATTACGGAAGTCTAGACATGTGATCAATTAATGTGGTTGAAAGAGTGCCGGTATATTGAAAACGGGCAAGTTACAAGGTATAACGATACATTTTGTGAAGGATTTACGTCAATAAAAGTATCACGTTGATTTAATTGATCGATGAGTGATTGTCCAATACACGTATTTCAAACGCCCCGATTGTTACACGTTGCCAGCTGTCCATATAGCCTTGCGCAATATGATGTTACAGTCTAGACGTCGTAATAGCATTACCATCGTACGTCCGCTAAGGATTTTGCCAATCTCAGCATTGGTGTCCCCACATCGTGTCACCAGTGATGTTCACGGACCGTGTCCAAGGTAAAAGTTAACGGTATCGGGATGTTTATGACAAACGATCGGAGGTCGCCTTTCACTCAATCAACAAAATCCGCTCTGACCACGCGTCAGAATGACACCTGTGTACACGAGTTTTCCTTATGTGCTATGACATCGACTGCAGGTATATAGGACCAACGAATTTACACTGCTGCCAGTATTCACTCGAGAAATACTGAAGACAATCTACACAGCACTCCCGCTCGCCCCAACCTCATCCTGCTGGCAGTGAGCACCGTTTTTCCACAGAGCCTGTGAACAGCTAGTACAACCTGAATTACCGTAGACGAGGTGCAATCTCGGTACTCGGCGCTAAGAGAGACGGACTGCGAAACTTCGCTACAGCTATAGACCCGAATGTCGGTTGTCGACGGCCTAGGCACAATGTACTACGCGAGCCCACCAAACAGATGAAGACATATCCGATACGGACGGATCTGTATGGCGAAATGCTTGGATGTGTTTTTGGATCAGAGACGAAGATGAAGAGAACCTGAGACGCAGTCTTGAATCCTAACAACGGATCTTTCAGAGCCAAACACTTTTCTCGAAAGTGTCAGAATCTGAACTTACGCAAAAAAAAGTTTTTTGTTTTATTATCTATCTTCCTACGCTCATGTTATACCAAAAGCCTAGTCAGCACAAACATATCTCGATTGATTAAAACGAAATTTCCGCTACATTGTATATGAAAAAACATTTCAAAAATCCGTGGTATTACCATAATTAAAACACAAAGTGACGTTACGATATTTGAAAATAAAAGTGGTACTAGATTAGTAATTTACTATTTTTACCAAAACATGTGTAAAACCGGAGAGGAGAAAAGTAGAAAACCAGTTGGGGTTCGAACCCGGGATTTCGAACATGCCGGATTGCGCCTCTACCAATTGAGGCTAACTGGTCAACATGATCGACCCAGTCCAGCCGCTACGCATGTGCTAAGTACTCTAATGAAGTGTTTCACAGATATATCGATTTCACCCTTGCCTTACACCATATTCGTGGTTAATTATAGCTTTATTAATGTGTGTTCAGTATATAATGGAGTGGATAGATTAAGATGACAGGGGAGAACACCAATTTGTTTGTTAAATATAAGTCCACTGTTCCGCCAGTTTAGTTTAGACACAAGGTTACGTCCCTTGATTGTACGATCGGATCGAGATATTACAAGCTGATCAATTAATGGTGGTTCGACACAGAGTGCGTATATTTGAAAACGGGACAGTACAGTGTATAACGCATCTACATGTTTGTGAAGTATACGTCCAAAAAGGATCACCGGGATTTCAGTGATCGCTATTGATTTTACACATACACGGATTTCAAACGCCCGATCGTCACAGTCTAGCAAGCTGTCGGTATACTGATTGCGACAAATTATTGTCTTATTTTAATCCGGTAAGCGAAAGAAGCTAGGAAAAACGGGAAAAAAAAAACTTTGTGAACAGAGATCAGATTGTAATAGATGGTGTGTAACTATATAAGGGCACGAATGTCAGCATGGCCAGCAAGCATACGCCCACTCAACAACCGCGCTCGAAAAGTAGACGGGTGATTCCAAATCAGCACGAATAGGGACGCGCCGGAGGGCAAAATATGACACTAGTTGGTTTCAACGAGCCGATTAATACCTGTGGGTGGGGTGGCAACAAGTTTACTCTAAGCATGTACCATACCAATACTGTCGTTAAAGCTTTGTGGCTTAGTGAGAAAAGCTCCAATATCGAGTCGTGAATTTGTCAATAGTTGTTGATATTTATGTCTCTGTGAATCCAAACCTGATGATTTGATGCATTGCTTGACTGTTTTAAAACTGTCAAATGAAAAAAAAATATGGGCAAAGTTAAAAAAGTGAAGTCGGGTGGGGGATAGTTATGCAGAAAATATGACTTGGAAGATTAGTCTATGAAGTACCGTGCAGTCAATACGTAAGCTGGTTTCGGTTAGATGGCGCGAAGTTACCAAGTGATGCTGACTTTTCTTGGGAATGGTTATGTCCCACCGAGAATTCTACATACTGTATTGGTGATCAGTTTTGGAAATTGAAAACTGAAAATACTTGAGGTATCAAGCTAATTAAAAAAATGTGTGTTTTAGGAGATTTTAATGCAAGAACTGCGAGCCGCTGTAGATTTTATGATTACAAGGAAATAGACGATAGAGATTCAATTAACAAACTGAAATCCTAAATGAAGTTAAATACAGAAGTATGTGAAATTCGGGTTTCTAGAACAGAAAAAAAGTAGGGACTTACACACAAAAAATTTTGGGAAACCGGAATATGGAATTTGTTAAATAAATGAATTTTATCTGTCATTGTAGAGTTGGTCGTGATAGAGATATAGGTAGTACACCTGAAAAGTTATTTAGCGTGTCGACTTATGTCATATGTTCCTCTGGCTCCTTTAAAGCAGACCGGACTTTGTGTTTAGATTCTTAGCCCCTCTTATGTAAGATCAGAGGCACATTGCTTCCCCAATCTTACTATAGGTGTATGGCAATACAGTACCAACGATACATTAATACCACGATACAACAATTATACTGAACGTGATATTAAAAACTGGAGACTGAGAAATCCAACATTTTATTGAGAATATAAACGAGACAAAATTCAAGAAGATATGATACAATACCCAATGCAGTGATACGACGACCTAGAGTCAATACATTATGCAGACTTGTAGTGATGTGCTTGTAAGGATGCTAAGTCAATGTGGTATATTACAAATAGTACCATACTAATCTATGTAAAGCCAAAATCAAATTCGAAACCCTGGTTTGGACGGGTAATGAGGCGGCCAGGAAAGTTATTCCGACGCCATAAAGGTATGTACAGACGTCACAAAAAATGAAGTATTTCTTCCATAAATCGGAAAGAATCAGAAAAATCGTTACCAACATACACTGGCTAAAGGATAATGAAATTCAGACGAGACCTCCGTCGTACGTTGAAAAGATAGAAAAGAGTAAGCACGGGATTCTGGAAAAACTACTTAAAAGTCTATAGTACACTAAAAACAAACAAAGGGCACCTATCATTGACACGCATTTTTAATTTCTTTAAAACCTAAATGTTGGAGAGATGATAAATGTTTGATAATAATGATATGATATGGGTCCTGTAAATAATGTATTAATAGGAATATAACAGCGAGGAGGTGGAACATTGCTATAAGCTACTGAAAAAACATAAGGCGTGAGCGGATGATCTCATCAGTACTGTATATTAATATTCGCATCTCGAAAATTAAGTGATCTTATGTTCTATTTTGATGTTCTTTAGCACAGGGAGTGGAAAATCCCTGAAGCTGGTTCGAGGCTCTAGTGTACATTTATAAAACTAGGGTCTCCCTCAGACCCTAAACTTATAGGCCGATACTATGTAAGTGCCATGGCAAAACTATTCACAAGTTATTTTAATGCAAAGGACTATTAAAGTATTCGACGAAGTTAATCGAATATGTAACACCAGGGATTATCGCAAGAAAGTATTCAACTAGAGACAATATTTGTGGTGTATTCCTAATAGTCTTACCGAAATATGATGAAAAAGAAGCTGACGGTATTTTTTCATTGATTTTGAAAAGGCCTTTGACACAGTTTGGAGAAATGGTCTGTGGAACCAAATATGTTGTTAAATCAATAAATGGCAAAATGTATACAATTATTTTACAATATGTATCAAGGTATAAATCTAACTAAATTACTGGTCAGAATTCTGATTCTTCGCATTGCAAAATGGTTGAGGCAAGGGGCAAATTGTCTCTTTTTATTAGTTATATTTGAAGCACTTGAGGAGTTTATATGACTAGAAATAATGTTACCGGTGACATGCCTGACAAACCAACGGAAGGTGATTGAACCCCCCCCCCCCCCCCCCCCCCCCCCCCCCCCCCCCCCCCCCCCGCCCCCCCCCCCCCCCTTATGTATATTAAACTTTTATTTTGTGTATGTTGACGATACAATCTATTTTTGACAACAAAGAAGGACCTGCAAAGGCAGCTAAATGTTTTTAGTGAATATTGTAAAATATGGAGGGATGAAAGGTAACAGTGAGAAAACCCACAATGTATGTATGATATTCAGTAAAGGTCGTCTAAATAACAGATGACAATTCAAATTGATACTGAAGATAGAATAGGAATGGTCCAAAGTTTTTCATTACCTGGGCCTGTTTCACGAGACACAGGTTCTTTAGAAGCTAAAATTACAATGTTAAACAAGCAACAATTGCGATGTATGCGGCGTTAAAAGAAAGGACGTATATAACTTATCTGTTCAGTGTTATATGATCTGTAGGTGATAAAATTGTAAAACTATATTGTTATACGAGTGAGATGTGGGGTGTTTACAAAATCTACAAGTCATTGAGAGAGAGCCCTAACGTTTAAGTTATTCTTAGGGGTCAAACGAATACACCACCGTCATGGTTTTATGGTGAATTGAGCTGATCCTGTGACATATCTCGTTAGACGAGAAGTGACCTCGGTCGCACTTGATTAATTCAAAAGAAAACAAACTAAATTAATAACTTATAAACTGGTATGTCTAAACCACTACCGTAATAATAATGCTTCCCCGATATACGTTATATACAACAAATTATTAGATGAATGTGGTATTCGCATGTGTGGCATATCCAGTATATCCAGGAATTAGATTTACTTCTTGGATAATAAAGTTCATATGTTACAAACACTCCATGATCAGTTGATACAGCAGGGGAAATGAGGTATTAATTCTTCTAGTATGGTGTTACAGATTTTTAAAAACAAATTTGGTTTTGTGAATGCTATCTAGAGTTTTACCGATAAAAGAAATACTTTGTCAGTTCCGAACTACAAAATAATAGACTGATTATTGAACCTGGAAGTGAAACGAATATTGGAACGCCACGAAAGAATAGTACTTTTTGTAATAGTCAACAAAACAAATGAGGGAGATGAATTCCCTTATCTGCTAGCAGCAGTATTAGCTGCGATAGAAAATATATCTAAATAAATTATATACAGGCCGAAACATATTAAAATTTAGAGATCTTATGAACTTCCCCAACCCACGTTACATACATTGAAAAACTCTGTTAAATTATTGTATTACTTTCGCAATGTGTCCTCCATTATCATGATGTTACCACATCATGTTCATCTTGACTTGATCTTTTTTGTTTTTTTTTTTTTTTTTTGTTTTTTGAAATTAATAAAAAATGGGATCATGCGACGCATGGTTGCTTAAAAATCAGATGTTTGGATAAACTTAATGTAATCGGGTTGTGCATCCTTTAACTGTGCGGAACAACTGTAATAACTTTTGTATTGTGTAATATGTTTTCGCTGTTACTGTTATGTATGGTTAAAGAGAACTAAAATGAATTGATTGAATGAAGGATTACAGTCTATGAGTCATACAGCATACCATAGGACGTCAGCTGACGGTTTTGCAAATGTCCACGTATTCGCGGCAACATATACTAGTGTACACCATGTGATGTTCACGGACGTGTCAAGTAACGTAATCGGATGTTTTTATACAACGAGGGTAGGTTCGCCTTTCACTCAATCAACACAATGCGCTGAACCACGCGGTCAAAGTACTAATGTGTACACCGAGTTTCCTTATGTGCTATGACACTCGAATGCAGGTATATATGACAACGAATACACTGCTGCCAGTATTTCACCGAGAAAAAATGAAGACAATATCACAGAACTCCCGACTCGACCAACGCTTCACCCTGCTGGCAGTGAGCGTCGTTTCCACAGAGCCTGTGAACATAGTACAAATGAATTTCAAACTAGACGAGTTGCAGTCTCGTTACCTCGGCGCAAGAGAGCGGACTGCGAACCTTCCGCTTCAGCTACAGACTCCGAATGTCGTTGTCGAAGGCCCACGGAACATGTACTACGCCCATGCCCACCAAAAAGGTGAAAACATATCCGGACTACGGAAGGATCTGTATGACGAAATCGTGGATGTTGTTTCTGGATCAGAAGACGAAGATGAAGAGTAACGAGACGCAGTCTTGAATCCCAACAAAGGGTCTTTCAGAGCCAAACACTTTTCGCGAAAAGTGTCCATGAATCTCGAATTTACGCAAAAAATGTGTTTTTGGGTTTTTATTTATCTATCGTCCTACGCTACATGTTATACAAAGCCAGTCAGCAAAAAACATATCTTATTTGATTAAAACGAATTTACTTTACATTGTAATTGAAAAATTTCAAAAACCGGTATTACCTATGATTAAACACAACGTGACGGTTGGAATTTGAAATAAATGCCACTAGATTAGTTTAAATTTTCTATTTTTAACAAAATCTATGGTAAAAGGAGAGGAGAAATGTAGAAGCCAGTCTGGGGTTCGAACCCTGGACTTCAGAACACTAGCCGGATGCCCTACCAAATTTAGTAACCTGGTCACCAAAGATCGACCCAGTCCAGTCCCGCTACAAAGTAAGTAATCTAATGAAGTTTCAAAAGATGTATTCCGACTTTACCATGGCCGTACACAATATTTGTAGTTAATTTCTAGCTTTTATTTTGTGTCGGAATTGTGGAGTTTAACGTAGATTTCAGGGGACGAAACACAATTTTTTTTTAAAAAGTCCCTGTTCCCAGTTTAGAAAACATGTTACGTCCCTTGATTGTAATCAGTACCAGACTATACAAAGGTCAATTAATGGGTTTGACCCAAAAGGCCTAATTGAAAAAAAGGGGAAGTTAAGTGTGTAACGAACATTTTTTGGAAGTTCTCCAATAAAAAATTCACCCTTGATTTTAATTTAGATTATTGTTTTTTCCAATTTCAAAACCCCCCATTCGTACACGTCTACCGCCAAGTTATGCTTGCGACCATTTGATTTTCTTACGTCAGACTCATAAAGCTTTCCAAGCTGTCGCACGGATTTTGCAAGCCCTCTTCGGGCACATAAATAGTGTAACCCAAGTGTGTTCACGGACCCTTCCAAATAACGGTAACGGATGTTTTACAACGACTGGGTGGTCCCTTTTTACTCAATCCAAAAAACCCCTGACAGGTCAGAATGTTTCCGTGACACGAGTTTTTCCCCTTTTGCATGAAAATCGACTGAGGTATTATGACCAAAGAAACCCTGCTGCCAGATTTTTCTCGAAAAAAATAATGAAAACCCAAAACACAAACTCCCGACTCGACCCAACCTTTCCCTTGGACGTGACTCGTTTCCCAGACCTGTGAACAGTGACAACTGATTTCAAGCTAGCGAGGCAGCTCTTAAACCCGGCGCTAAGAACGGAGCGAACCTTCCCCTACGTACAACTCCAATGTCGGTTTCGAAGGCCTCGGACGTACCGACATGCCCCCAAAAAGTGAAGACATATCCGGGCTACGGAAGGACTGATGGCGAAATTGGGGTGTGTTTCTGGGTCAGAAGACGAAGGAAAGTAAATGAGACGCAGTCTTGAATCCAACAACGGCCCTTTTTGAGCCAAACCTTTTCCGAAAAAATTTCCCTGAATCCGAATTTTCGCAAAAATGTGTTTTGGTGTTTTTTATTTCGCCTACGCCTGTTTTCAAAGCCTAGTCGCAAAAAAACTCTTTTATTGAAAAAACGATTAAAAAATTTT
>NW_022980919.1:0-12451 GCF_902652985.1 Pecten maximus
GAAAAGGCTTTTTAAACCTATAGGACAAGTTAGCTTATCTACGAGACCGTCTTACTTTCGAAAATTTTAATCGGTGAAAAAAATCTTTGATGAATTATACTTGCCGTTAATAATTAAGGAAATCGTCAACACTATTCTTAATTACTCAGAACATTAACCTCTTTCGTCATCAAGAACTGTACTTGATCTACAGGTCGAAAAACAATAAAAATATTTTAAGTGCACAACTAACCTTGAGCAAAACACTTCATATGACTACCATGTGATGTTCATAGACACAGCCATGCATGTAGAATCATACGTGTTATCATACTAAAATATGACCTGTCGTCGTGACACCTGATTACCATATGGATTATATCAGTGATATAGGGTGGTCACTTTTCATCTATAACGTAGGGATACCAGGTATATATATATAGTTACGTAAACAGGAAAATGAAATATCGCTAGCAGTTGTCAAGTACTCGGCACACTTGACTAATCATTAGGTGAGCAAACCTAGAGGGAAATGCCATCAATGAATAAGCGATGTTGTAGACGATTACCCAAATTATCTGAAATGTTCATAGATGTTCTGTATACATGTAATGTATATAAGTACCAAGTATACATGCAGATAAAACACCTACACAATGAAGCATGGGAGACTACCAGTCTGAAACAAATTCAAGCCAAACACCTGTAAAAAAATCCAAATCGTGTGGTACCTCCGTCATGCCTGACGGGTCAGATATTACATAGACTGTGTACCAGGAAGTTACAGCATAAATGAGATAAAGACACTGTTCTCGGATTTCATTGAATGAAGGGTAGGGGTGGAAAATCCATGAGCTTTCGTGGAATTATTTTTTAAAGAAATAATTGCATGTGTTTTTTTTTAGATAACTTGTTTGTGTAATTTTCCTATTTGCTGAGCAACAATATAGTAACAAATGCTTCACCTGATTAAGTTTGAATACATATATATTTAATTTTATTTCGATCAGTTATTTAAAGCAAAAACAAAAATAAACAAGAAAACCTTGATGCTAAAGCATCAAATCGGTCGAAAAGATTTAAGAAGCCAACAATTCAGACGGGAGATTTTTCCTACCTGAACGAAAATATCCTACCGTATAGTAGAATGCATGTTTTAAAAACAAATACAATTCTCTGTTATCAAGAAAAGGCAATGGAGACTATATTGGAATCATTTAAAGACAATGAAAGAGCTTAATTGTAATAAAAAAAACATTGACTTTAAAACAAATATACCAATATTATGCATGACTAGTATTGCATATATGGAGATGTAATTTTGGCTAAAAAAATACAAAATAACATGTGAAGTAATAAACTTGAAAATAAAATGCCTTGAAAACAAATATACCAATATTATAAATGACTAGTATTGGATATATTGAGATATCTTGATCAGAAATGCAATATAATGACAATCCTGAAAAAGATAAGGCAAAAATACTCAATAAGAACTTTTATTGCAAACATGTTTTACTGGAATGACCCCGTTAAAAAGAAGGAATGTAATATTTTTGGTACAGTGTATTTGTTATCGGATAGTTTAGACTAAAGTGACAGATCGTTATCCATTAATTAAAAACAAATTTTTATCTCGCCATAACTATAAAATTCACTATTTTACCTCAAATACACAAAAAAAAATTTTTTGTATAAAAACACTAGCAAGAATATAAATGGATACATACATATCAAACTCGTGAAAATAATGCATATATCAACAACATATGTAAACTTTAAACCAACCACAAATAGATCGCCCGCCTTCAGCCGGCCGATAATTAAGTACACGTACGTTTTGGTTATATATATATGTATGGTCAGCAAATGGGGTTACTTATATATATAAAAAGCAAAGGCTTTTGACAGGTGACAGTATGACAGATAAAGCCGGCTTATTTTCGAGATATGTTTCTTAATACTTCCTGATTATTCAAACAGATGACTTAGTGTTATGTCTCAATAAAAACGTATTCTCACTTACCTTGATCTTAACGCCATGTCTTTTAAGCACAATAACCGTTAAAAACTCATATATCTCCATTTTAACACCATTCTATGACTTAAATGTTTAAATCAATCCACACATGTTCTGTCTGATAGTGGGCGGAAGTGTTCGTAATGTAAATCTCGTTATTTATCGTTTTATACGATAGCAAATACTCGACTACATAACCGCCCTAAAAATCAGCAGACCTTGAAGTCAACCTACATTTTCACACATAGACGACATAGTAGCAGACGATATTTGCAATGCATTGTATGAAACCAGGTAAAATGCTTAACTTGAAAAATTGCACTAAAAATAACGCTAAAATTTCCTAATACATATGTACATGTGAAGGCAGATTAAAATTAAAGATTGACTAAAACAAAACCACTAATTAACCTCTTTTGAACGCGTGTTTTGATCTTTGACAATAATTAACAAATATAGTCGAGGCATTAAAATGACCTTATCAACTTTTATAGACAATAAATACTTTCTGTTGTTATCCTCAAAAAAGATGATATTCGAAATGTGATGTACTTTATAGATATGGTAAGATAGTACCTGTATTACATCAGGCGTGACTGATAACAACTCCAGATATTGTAAGATAGTACCTGTATAACATCAGGCGTGACTGATAACAACTCCAGATATTGTAAGATAGTACCTGTATTACATCAGGCGTGACTGATAACAACTCCAGCTATTGTAAGATAGTACCTGTATAACATCAGGCGTGACTGATAACAACTCCAGATATTTAGGGGATAGTAAGTTGTTTTGAGTGGCTATACTGGTGATTAGAACATGAAATTTGGTTTGAACTCGAGACCGATAGGTCGAGAGTTTAAACCAAATTTCATGTTCTAATCGCCAGTATAGCCACGAAAAAAACGTACTATCCCCATTCTAACACGTTTACTATCGCATATATTTAGAAACATTGTTTTACAGTGCTACAAGTACGCTGTTCAGTACTCCGTGACCTTCGTTCGTGAAGTGTCATACTGTGGCGGATTGACCAATCAGAGAGAGGCTATCAAAGCCGGTCAATTGGGGTTGGGGTTTGGGGCTGTTATTCAGGGCACTGTAGATTCATTGTATTACATAACTGTTTTCTGTACTGGCCATCTGTTCATCACATGTTTACTGGAACATATATATGTACACGATGTTTTGATAATTTTCAAGCTTTTCAGGAATGTTTCTTATGATCTCAAATGTCTCCTAAAAACAGGCCATCGGAGACAGCATTCTTGACTCGGTCACATACAGACAGCTGCCTTTTGTTAGAGGGTTGATACGTACAGGCTGAATCATCTACAATTGGTTTCACATTCATACGACACGAAACCAACAAATATGTTACCTCTTTTTAAAACACGCTTGTTTACGTGGGTTATCACGCAATGCAGGAAGGTCGTGGAGAGAAAACCGGTCACTGTGCTCTATCTTACATTCAAATCATTTTCTATACATAATGATAGCATGTTAATCTTGTAAAATATACATTAATAATTTAAAGTAAAAGTAAATAGTTAAAAATAACATAAGATGACGGAAACCCCATGGTTTAATAGAGAAGATTATGAACCAACATTTGTATTTATGTTAAAGATATATAGAATCTAGAAACACTGTCTATCATGTAGATATAATATATGTATCTCAAACCGAAGGTATATTGAAAACAGGAGATCTATACTTTTCTCTTTTCCTCTTAATCTTCTAATAATGTGATAACAGAGAAAACTATCAGAAATATGAGAAATATCTAAGGAAATAAAAGAACAAAACTAAATTGTAAAAATCCAAGATGGCCGTCCGTCGGCCATTCTATTTTCCCGACAAGACTCAAAATTGAATAGTCTGAAGGAAACCTACAAGTGAAGTTTGGGAAATTTTCTTCAGAACTTCTCAGGAAAAAGCGATAACACTCGTTAATCATCCAAATCAAAGATGTCTACCTGTCGGCCATTCTGTTTTACAGATTAGACCTGGAAACGAAACTCCTCAAATGTAAAACGGAAGTGTATTGTGTTAAAGTCAAGTGTATCTCCACAGGAAACGTACACGTGTAGTTGAAGTGTAGTACAATGTATACATTTGTCAGTAGTTCTGCCTTTCGAGGACACCAGTACTAAAACATGTATTGCCTTATGTTCTCAATAAAGTTATAAAATATACGCCAATATATCAATGTAACAACATGTTTAGGTTCTAACTAACCATACCCGTTCCATCTCGTAGCTATTTCTAACTTGATACTGTTCTGTGATATGCACTAGGTAAACAATCAAATATGGCACTGTATTGAAGAAATTAGATAACACGTAACATGACTTTGTCTGTCTTCCGTGATATATATCAGCGTTCCATTGGGTTTAGTGAGGTCTTCCTTGACTCCGTGAAGCATGTCTGGTCTCCGTCTGGATTTTGTAAGCATGTCGATCATGGTTACGTGATGTATGTCATGGTTACGTGAGGTAGGTCAGAGTTTCGTAAGGTATGTCTGGGTTCCCGAGGTGTATCTAGGTTCTGTGTGGATTCCTTCAATGAGGTATGTCTTGGTTCCATGTGGTATGTCTTGGTTTCGTGAGGTATGCCTTGGTTCCGTGAGGTATGTCTTTGTTCCGTGAGTTATATCTTGGTTAAGGTTGGTATGTCTTTGATCCAAGAGGTATGTCTGGGTTCTCTAAGGTATGTCTGGATTCTATGAGGTATGTGTGAGTTCCGTGAGGTCTTTGTTGGTTACGTGAGGTATGTCTGGGTTCTATGAGTAATGTCTGGGTTCCGTGAGGTATGTCTTGGTTCCGTTAGGTATGTCTGGGTTCCGTAAAATATGGCTGGGTTCCGTAAGATATGTCTGTGGTCCATGAGGTCAGTTTTGGTTCTTTGAGGTCTATGTTGGTTATATGAGGTATGTTTTCGTTCTGTGAGGTATGTCTGGGTTCCGTGAAGTATATATGTGTTCCGTGAGGTATGTCTGGGTTCCATGTGATATGTCTTGGTTACGTGAGGTATGTCTGGGTTTCCTGATGTATGTCTTGGTTCCGTGAGGTATGCCTGGGTTCCGTGATGTGTGTGTTGGTTTCGTGAGGTATTCCTGGCTTCCGTGAGGTATGTCTGGATTCTATGAGGTTTATCTGGGTTCCGTGAGTTATATATGGGTTCGTGAGGTATGTCTTGGTTCCGTGATACCCTCAAATCTCGATAATAAGCCCCGACTTGTTAACTTTTATGATAATGAATCTCAGGATTATTATCGAAGCAGGCCTATTGTTAAGGCGTTAAGATTTTAAGGAAGTCATTTATCCTATAGGACAAGTTAGCTTATTTACGAGACCGTCTTACTTTTGAAAATTTTAATCGGTGAAAAAAATCTTTGATGAATTATACTTGCCGTTAATAATTAAGGAAATCGTCAACACTATTCTTAATTACTCAGAACATTAACCTCTTTCGTCATCCAGAACTGTACTTGATCTACAGGTCGAAAAACAATAAAAATATTTTAAGTGCACAACTAACCTTGAGCAAAACACTTCATATGACTACCATGTGATGTTCATAGACACAGCCATGCATGTAGAAACATTAGTGTTATCATACTAAAATATGACCTGTCGTCGTGACACCTGATTACCATATGGATTATATCAGTGATATAGGGTGGTCACTTTTCATCTATAACGTAGGGATACCAGGTATATATATATAGTTACGTAAACAGGAAAATGAAATATCGCCAGCAGTTGTCACGTTCTCGGCACACTTGACTAATCATTAGGTGAGCAAACCTAGAGGGAAATGCCATCAATGAATAAGCGATGTTGTAGACGATTACCCAAATTATCTGAAATGTTCATAGTTGTTCTGTTTACATGTAATGTATACAAGTACCAGGTATACATGCAGATAAAACACCTACACAATGAATCTTGGGATACTACCAGTCTAAAACAAATTCAAGCCAAACTCCAGTAAAAACATCCAAATCGTGTGGTACCTCCGTCATGCCTGACGGGTCAGATATTACATAGACTGTGTACCAGGATGTTAAAGTATAAATGAGATAAAGACACTGTTCTCGGATTTCATTGAATGACGGGTAGGGTTGGAAAATCCATGAGCTTTCGTGGAATTATTTTTTAAAGAAATAATTGTATGTGTTTTTTTTTAAATAACTTGTTTGTGTAATTTTCCTATTTGCTGAGCAACAATATAGTAACAAATGCTTCACCTGATTAAGTTTGAATACATATATATTTAATTTTGTTTCGATCAGTTATTTAAAGCAAAAACAAAAATAAACAAGAAAACCTTGATGCTAAAGCATCAAATCGGTCGAAAAGATTTAAGAAGCCAACAATTCACACGGGAGATTTTTCCTACCTGAACGAAAATATCCTACCGTATAGTAGAATGCATGTTTTAAAAACAAATACAATTCTCTGTTATCAAGAAAAGGCAATGGAGACTATATTGGAATCATTTAAAGACAATGAAAGAGCTTAATTGTAATAAAAAACATTGACTTTAAAACAAATATACCAATTTTATGCATGACTAGTATTGCATATATGGAGATGTTGTAATTTTGGCTAAAAAAATACCAAATAACATGTGAAGTAATAAACTTGAAAATAAAATGCCTTGAAAACAAATATACCAATATTATAAATGACTAGTATTGGATATATGGAGATATCTTGATCAGAAATGCAATATAATGACAATCCTGAAAAAGATAAGGCAAAAATACTCAATAAGAACTTTATTGCAAACATGTTTTACTGGAATGACCCCGTTAAAAAGGAATGTAATATTTTTGGTACAGTGTATTTGTTATCGGATAGTTTAGACTAAAGTGACAGATCGTTATCCATTAATTAAAAACAAATTATTATCTCGCCATAACTATAAAATTCACTATTGTACCTCAGATAAACAAATGTTTTTTTTTATATAAAAACACTAGCAAGAATATAAATGGATACATACATATCAAACTCGTGAAAAGAATGCATGTATCAACAACATATGTAAACTTTAAACCAACCACAAATAGATCGCCCGCCTTCAGCCGGCCGATAATTAAGTACACGTACGTTTTGGTTATATATATATATGTATGGTCAGCAAATGGGGTTACTTATATATATAAAAAGCAAAGGCTTTTGACAGGTGACAGTATGACAGATAAAGTCGGCTTATTTTCGAGATATGTTTCTTAATACTTCCTGATTATTCAATCAGATGACTTAGCGTTATGTCTCAATAAAAACGTATTCTCACTTACCTTGATCTTAACGCCATGTCTTTCAAGCACAATAACCGTTAAAACTCATATATCTCCATTTTAACACCATTCTATGACTTAAATGTTTAAATCAATCCACACATGTTCTGTCTGATGGTGGGCGGAAGTGCTCGTAATGTAAATCTCGTGATTTATCGTTTTATACGATAGCAAATACCCGACTACATAACCGCCCTAAAAATCAGCAGACCTTGAAGTCAACCTACATTTTCACACAAAGACGACATAGTAGCAGACGATATTTGCAATGCATTGTATGAAACCAGGTAAAATGCTTAACTTGAAAAATTGCACTAAAAATAACGCTAAAATGTCCTAATACATATGTACATGTGAAGGCAGATTAAAATTAAAGATTGACTAAAACAAAACCACTAATTAACCTCTTTTGAACGCGTGTTTTGATCTTTGACAATAATTAACAAATATAGTCGAGGCATTAAAATGACCTTATCAACTTTTATAGACAATAAATACTTTCTGTTGTTATCCTCAAAAAAAGATGATATTCGAAATGTGATGTACTTTATAGATATGGTACGAAAGTACCTGTATTACATCAGGCGTGACTGATAACAACTCCAGATATTGTAAGATAGTACCTGTATAACATCAGGCGTGACTGATAACAACTCTAGCTATTGTAAGATAGTACCTGTATAACATCAGGCGTGACTGATAACAACTCCAGATATTTAAGGGATAGTAAGTTGTTTTGAGTTGCTATACTGGTGATTAGAACATGAAATTTGGTTTGAACTCGAGACCGATAGGTCGAGAGTTTAAACCAAATTCCATGTTCTAATCGCCAGTATAGCCACGAAAAACAACGTACTATCCCCATTCTAACACGTTTACTATCGCATATATTTAGAAACATTGTTTTACAGTGCTACAAGTACGCTGTTCAGTACTCTGTGACCTTCGTTCGTGAAGTGTCCTACTGTGGCGGATTGACCAATCAGAGAGAAGCTATCAAAGTCGGTCAATTGGGGTTGGGGTTGGGGGCTGTTATTCGTGGCACTGTAGATTCATTGTATTACATAACTTTTTTCTGTACTGGCCATCTGTTCATCACATGTTTACTGGAACATATATATGTACACGATGTTTTGATAAGTTTCAACCTTTTCAGGAATGTTTCTTATGATCTCAAATGTCTCCTAAAAACAGGCCATCGGAGACAGCATTCTTGACTCGGCCACATACAGACAGCTGCCTTTTGTTAGAGGGTTGATACGTACAGGCTGAATCATCTAAAATTGGTTTACACATTCATACGACACGAAACCAACAAATATGATACCTCTTTTTAAAACACGCTTGTTTACGTGGGTTATCACGCAATGCTAAAGCAGGAAGGTCGTGGAGAGAAAACCGGTTACTGTGCTCTATCTTACATTCAAATCATTTTCTATACATAATAATAGCATGTTAATCTTGTAAAATATACATTAATAATCAAAGTAAAAGTAAATAGTTAAAAATAACCTAAGATGACGGATACTCCATGGTTTAATAGAGAAGATTATGAACCTACATTTGTATTTATGTTAAAGATATATATAATCTATCACCACTGTCTATCATGTAGATATAATATATGTATCTCAACCCGAAGGTAAATTGAAAACAAGAGATCTATACTTTTCTGTTTTCCTCTTAATCTCTTAATAATGTGATAACAGGGAAAACCTCTATCAGAAACATGAGAAATATCTAAGGAAATAAAAAAACAAAACTAAATTGTAAAAATCCAAGATGGCCGCCCGTCGGCCATTCTATTTTGCTGATAAGACTCAAAATTGAATAGTCTAAAGGAAACCTACAAGTGAAGTTTGAGAAATTTTCTTCAGAACTTCTCAAGAAAAAGCGAAAATACTCGTCAATCATCAAAATCAAAGATGGCTACCTGTCGGCCATTCTGTTTTAAAGATTAGACTTGAAATGAAACTCCTCAAATGTAAAACGGAAGTGTATTGTGTTAAAGGCAAGTGTACCTCCACAGGACACGTACACGTGTAGTTTAAGTGTAGTACAATGTATAAATTTGTTAGTAGTTTTGCCTTTCGAGGACACCACTACTAAAACATGTATTGCCTTATGTTCTCAATAAAGTTATAAAATAAACGCCAATAAATCAATGTAACAAAATGTTTAGTTTCTAACTAACCATACCTGTTCAATCTCGCAGCTATTTCTAACTGGATACTGTTCTGTGATATGCACTAGGTAAACAATCAAATATGACACTGTATTGAAGAAAATAGATAACACGTAGCATGACTTTGTTTGTCTTCCGTGATATATAGCAGCGTTCCATTGGGTTTAGTGGGGTCTTCCTTGACTCCGTGAAGCATGTCTGGTCTCCGTCTGGATTTTGTAAGCATGTCGATCATGGTTACGTGATGTATGTCATGGTTACGTGAGGTATGTCAGAGTTTCGTAAGGTATGTCTGGGTTCCCGAGGTGTATCTAGGTTCTGTGTGGATTCCTTCAATGAAGTATGTCATGGTTCCGTGTGGTATGTCTTGGTTTCGTGAGGTATGTCTTAGTTCCGTGAGTTATATCTTGGTTAAGTTGGGTATGTCATTGTTCCAAGAGGTATGTCTGGGTTCCGTAAGGTATGTCTGGATTCTATGAGGTATGTGTGAGTTCCGTGAGGTCTTTGTTGGTTACGTGAGGTATGTCTGGGTTTTATGAGGTATGCTGTGGTTCGGTGAGGTATGTCTGGATTCGATGAGTAATGTCTGGGTTCCGTGAGGTATGTCTTGGTTCCGTTAGGTATGTCTGCGTTCCGTAAAATATGGCTGGGTTCCGTAAGATATGTCTGTGTTCCATGATGTCAGTTTTGGTTCTTTGAGGTCTATGTTGGTTATATGAGGTGTGTTTTGGTTCCGTGAGGTATGTCTGGGTTCCGTGAAGTATATATGTGTTCCGTGAGGTATGTCTGGGTTCCATGTGATATATCTTGGTTACGTGAGGTATGCCTGGGTTCCGTGAAGTATGTGTTTGTTCAGTGAGGTATTCTGAGTTCTGTGAGGTGTGTGTTGGTTCCGTGAGGTGTGTGTTGGTTCCGTGAGGTATGTCTGGAATTATATGAGGTTTATCTGGGTTCCTTGAATTATATATGGGTTCGTGAGGTATATCTTGGTTCCGTGATACCCCCAAATCTCGATAATAAGCCCCGGCTTGTTTACTTTTATGATAATGAATCTCAGGATTATTCCCGAAGGAGGCCTATTGTTAAGGCGTTAAGGTGTTAAGGAAGTCATTTGTCCCATAGGGCAAGTTAGCTTATTTACGAGATCGTCTTACTTTCGAAAATTTTAATCGGTGAAAAAAATCTTTGATGAATTATACTTGCCGTTAATAATTATGGAAATCGTCAACACTATTCTTAATTACTCAGAACATTAACCTCTTTCGTCATCCAGAACTGTACTTGATCTACAGGTCGAAAAATAATAAAAATATTTCAAGTGCACAACTAACCCTGAGCAGAACACTTCATGTGACCACCATGTGATGTTCATAGACACAGCCATGCATGTAGAAATATAAGTGTTATCATACTAAAATATGACCTGTCGTCGTGACACCTGATTACCATATGGATTATATCAGTGATATAGGGTGGTCACTTTTCATCCATAACGTAGGGATACCAGGTATATATATATATAGTTACGTAAACAGGAAAATGAAATATCGCCAGCAGTTGTCACGTTCTCGGCACACTTGACTAATCATTAGGTGAGCAAACCTAGAGGGAAATGCCATCAATGAATAAGCGATGTTGTAGACGATTACCCAAATTATCTCAAATGTTCATAGTTGTTCTGTATACATGTAATGTATACAAGTACCAGGTACACATGCAGATAAAACACCTACACAATGAAGCTTGGGATACTACCAGTCTGAAACAAATTCAAGCCAAACACCAGTAAAAAAAATCCAAATCGTGTGGTACCTCCGTCATGCCTGACGGGTCAGATATTACATAGACTGTGTACCAGGATGTTACAGTATAAATGAGATAAAGACACTGTTGTCGGATTTCATTGAATGAAGGGTAGGGTTGGAAAATCCATGAGCTTTCGTGGAATTATTTTATAAAGAAATAATTGTATGTGTTTTTTTTAAATAACTTTTTTGTGTAATTTTTCCTATTTGCTGAGCAACAATATAGTAACAAATGCTTCACCTGATTAAGTTTGAATACATATATATTTAATTTGTTTCGATCAGTTATTCAAAGCAAAAACAAAAATAAACAAGAAAACCTTGATGCTAAAGCATCAAATCGGTCGGAAAGATTTAAGAAGCCAACAATTAACACGGGAGATTTTTCCTACCTGAACGAACATATCATACCGTATAGCAGAATGCATGTTTGAATAACAAATACAAGAAAAGGTAATGGAGACTATATTGGAATCATTTAAAGACAAAGAAAGAGATTAATTGTAATAAAAAACATTGACTTTAAAACAAATATACCAATATTATGCATGACTAGTATTGCATATATGAAGATTAGTTGTAATCAGTAATATAATGATAATCATGCATGGCCATGATATTTTGGCTAAAAAAATACCAAATAACATGTGAAGTAATAAACTTGAAAATAAAATGCCTTGAAAACAAATATACCAATATTATAAATGACTAGCATCGGATATATGGAGATATCTTGATCAGAAATGCAATATATAATGACAATCTTGAAAAAGATAAGGCAAAAATACTGAATAAGAACTTTTATTGCAAACATGTTTTACTGGAATGACCCCGTTATAAAGAAGGAATGGAATGTTTTTGGTACAGTGTATTTGTTATCGGTTAGTTTAAACTAAAGTGACAGATCGTTATCCATTAATTAAAAACAAATTATTATCTCGCCATAACTATTAAATTCACTATTTTACCTCAAATACACAATTGTTTTTTTTTTATATAAAATCACTAGCAAGACTATAAATGGTTAAATTCATATTCGTGAAAAGATTGCATGTATCAACATACATAACAAACTGCTCCCTTTCCTCATATGTAAACTTTAAACCAACCACAAATATATCACCCGGCTGCAGCCGGCCGATAAT
>NW_022980920.1:0-12433 GCF_902652985.1 Pecten maximus
AAAAAAATGGTTTTCCGATGAATATGAGTAAGCAGTCTACATTAGCATATTGATTATCCAGAACATGTACTTACGATCAATAGCAAACAAATATAGGAAATCTACGGATTTGTATTTGAAGTGAAACGATCTTTAATTATTATGTTAGCATATATTGCTACCTTCTTCTTCATCAATTTATAGTAACTATAGTTTTGTTGTTGACCAGACCAATGCGCCTATTTAAAGACTGAGTAGGTGATTATGTGTAGAGAATGATTTGAATGTAAGATAGAGCACAGTGACCGGTTTTCTCTCACGACCTTCCTGCTTTAGCATTGCGTGATAACCCACGTTAACAAGCGTGTTTTAAAAAGAGGTATCAATTTGTTGGTTTCGTGTCGTATGAACGTGAAAACAATTGTAGATGATTCAGCCTGTACGCATCATCCCTCTAACAAAAGGCAGCTGTCTGTATGTGGCCGAGTCAAGAATGCTGTCTCCGATGGCTGTTTTAGGAGACATTTGAGATCATAAGAAAAATTCCTGAAAAGCTTGAAACTTATCAAAAAAATCGTGTACATATATATGTTCGAGTCAATGTGTGATTAACCAATGGCCAGTACAGAAAACTATGTAATACAATGATTCTACATTGCCCTGAATACTACCCTCCTCCCATCCAGCCCCCCACCAACCATCCCCAACCCCCACCTTCAACCCCACCCATACCCACCCACCCCAACCCAAACATCCACCACCATCATCCACCACCTCCAAAATTTCAAAACAAACGGAACTGTACAAACCGTTTTCTCTATATCTATTCCAATATATCGAAGGTTGTGTTAGTGTCGTCCATGTCAGGAAAAAACTCATGATGTATATTAACATGTATATAAGATACATTAGCGGAACAAAATAGATCAGAATGTCGCCATTTTGATATTAAAATAAAACATTTCTCGTACTTTCATTTCTGACTCCTCTTTACTACTCACGTGTTTTCTTCTATATCTGTCTGATTAGAATTGCCCTTTTATATATCTTGCTATATAATAGCCATTCAACTCGTCCTCGGCTCCGATGCCGGAAGATCATCAAAGAATCTTCGACGACCCGTAGTTCAGAACTCTCTGCATGACAGCACATTGTTAAATTAAATATGCATGAATACGAATTACCTTTGTCATAAAAATTAAAAATAATGTTGACATGGATAATAAACCTTAAGATTTTAGCAAAATTAATTATTCAACTCACAATGTGCAATGTTACCAAGCATCCGTTTGGTAATGACTTTGTTGTTATACAGGTACTAACTTACAATATCTGGAGTTGTTATCAGTCACGACTTAAGTTATACCGGTACGATCTTATAGTATCTGGAGTTGTTATCAGTCACGGCTGATGTTATACGGGTACTATCTCGCAATATCTGGAGTTGTTATCAGTCACAACTGTTGTTATACAGGTACTAACTTACAATATCTGGAGTTGTTATCTGTCACGGCTGTTGTTATACAGGTACTAACTTACAATATCTGGAGTTGTTATCAGTCACGACTTAAGTTATACCGGTACGATCTTATAGTATCTGGAGTTGTTATCAGTCACGGCTGATGTAATACGGGTACTATCTCGCAATATCTGGAGTTGTTATCAGTCACGGCTGATGTAATACGGGTACTAACTCGCAATATCTGGAGTTGTTATCAGTCACGGCTGATTGTAATACGGGTACTAACTCCACAATATCTGGAGTTGTTATCAGTCACAACTGATGTAATACAGGTACTAACTTACAATGTCTGGAGTTGTTATCAGTCACGCCTGATGTAATACAGGTACTAACTTACAATATCTGGAGTTGTTATCAGTCACGGTTATTGTTATACAGGTACTATCTTACAATATCTGGAGTTGTCATCAGTCACGCCTGATGTTATACAAGTACTAACTTACAATATCTGGAGTTGTTATCAGTCACGACTGATGTAATACAGGTACTAACTTACAATGTCTGGAGTTGTTATCAGTCACGTATGATGTTATACAGGTACTATCTTACAATATCTGGAGTTGCTATCAGTCACAACTGATATTATACAGGTACTAACTTACAATATCTGGAGTTGTTATCAGTCACGGTTATTGTTATACAGGTACTATCGTATAATATCATGGAGTGGTTATCAGTCACGGTTATTGTTATACAGGCACTATCTTACAATATCTGGAGTTGTCATCAGTCACGCCTGATGTTATACAGGTACTAACTTACAATATCTGGAGTTGTTATCAGTCACGCCTGATGTTATACAGGTACTATCTTACAATATCTGGAGTTGTTATCAGTCACGCCTGATGTTATACAGGTACTATCTTACAATATCTATAAAGAACATCAAATGTCGAATATCATCTTCTTTTTTTGAGGATAACAGCAGAAAGTATTTATTGTCTATAAAAGTTGATAAGGCCATTTTAATGTCTCGGCTTTGTTTGTAAATTATTGTCAGAGAACAAAACACGTGTTCAAAAGAGGTAATTAGTGGTTTTGTTTTAGTCAATCTTAATTTTAATCTGCCTTCACATGTACATATATATTAGGTACATTTTAGCTTTATTTTTAGTGTAATTTTTCAAGTAAGCATTTTACCTGGTTTCATACAATGCATTGCAAATTTCGTCTGCTACTATGTCTTCTATGTGTGAAAATTTAGGTTAACTTCAAGGTCTGCTGATTTTTGTTATCGTATAAAACGATAAGTCACGAGTTTTAGATTACGAACACTTACGCCCACTATCAGACAGAACATGTGTGGATTTATTCAAACATTTAACTCATAGAATGGTGTTAAATGAGGATATATGAGTTTTTAACGGTTATTGTGCTTGAAAGACATGGCGTTAAGATCAAGGTAAGTGAGAATACGTTTTTATTGAGACATAAGGCTAAATCATCTGATTAAATAATCAGGAAGTATTTAGATATCAGGATAAATAAATCAACATTCTCCCCAGTAAAACATTCTATGTATATATCAGTTATATTCATCATTAACGTCAACCTTGATACGGCTTATCATCATGCAATCCGCTATTCTATACCCAAGTATCAACCTTCCTCCCTAATATTAAACAATGATCCTCCTTATTCGGGACCAAACAACCAATATGTTTGCCATTTACTTTGGTGTTAATAATTTGGAGTATATCATTGACATTAATGAATTCAATTTGGCCATAGTGATTGATAACAAACGTTTCGGTTTTCATATAGTATATAATCAAACAAAATGTTGGGTTCTTCAGCTTAGACTTTTTCCATGGTAACCATTTTGAGATCGGGTCAATTCCACTGTAACAATTCTTTTTAAAACATCTGAAATGTTCATTTATTTATACTGAAACGAAAAAGAAACGCAACTTCAAATTGTAGGTTTAATAAAATAATACTTGTGAGCATTATGTTTAAATTTCATATGTAATAGTTAATATTGAATATTGATGTAACATCCTTTAAATGTTTAGAGATTTTTAAGAACAGGTCACTTTGCTAGAAGGTCATGATTGGTAGTACCCTACGTGAATCCAAGTTGAAATGGCAGCAGTTTTGAAACCGTGCCCTAATATCGTGTGTGTCCTCCTCGAACAGTTATCACATCTCTAATTCTTTGTTGTATTGAGTTCATCAGGGCATTGACTTTCCGTATTGGAATATTATTCCATTCTTGGACGAGTGCATTTGCTAACTGAGGGAGGGTATTTGGGGGGGTTACGGCGATTTCGAATTCTTCTGTCTAATTCATCCCACAAATGCTCGATTGGGGACAGGTCGGGGCTATATGGAGGCCAATCTATAGGAACAATGTTCTGTGTCGCAAGAAAGTCTCTACAGACTCTTGCAACGTGTGGTCTCGCGTTATCTTGCTGAAAGGTTAGATGATGCTGCCTAACAAACGGCACAACATGGGGCCTAAGGATCTCATCCCGATAGCGTACGGCCGTTAAATTCCCATTGACTATCACCAAAGGCGTCTTCAAACCATGGGAGATTCCCGCCCAAACCATAACTGATCCACCCCCAAATCGGTCGTGTTCCAAAACACAGGCGTCAGCAAAACGTTCGCCTCGACGCCGGTACACACGTTGACGGCCATCTGCTCGAAATAACGTGAATCGAGATTCATCGGTGAAGAGCATAGACCTCCAACGTCTCATAGGAAAACGTCTGGGCATATGTGCCGTTGCCCATTGCATACGACGTGCTCGACGTTGCGGTGTTAGTGGTAAACCAACGTACTGTCGCCTTGCACGCAAATTAGCCTCACGCAGTCTGTTGATCACTGTTTGGGGATGAATTCGACGGTTATGATTACCAATCGTATTCCTTGCCGTTTCAGCGGCCGTTAATCTCCTCTTACGCAGGTGTGCCAACCTAAGAACCCGGTCTTGACGTCGCGACGTTACGCGTGGACGTCCTGATCTCGGCTGGTCATCGACTCTTCCTGTTGCGTTAAGACGTGAAACTAATCGACTAATAGTCGATTTGTGAACTCTGAATTGTCGAGCTACGTGAAGTTGCGTGTTCCCTGCCAGAAGCATCGCTATAGCACGTCCTCTATCAACCTTTGATAACCATGGCATAATTGTAAAAGGAATTATTGTTTGCAAAAGTATTGGCGATGATGTGGCTCAATGTTAGTGATGAATTGATACTGGTTTGAATGAAAAAAGAACGCATATGTTTGTACAGGCACGGTTTTTGATGTTTTTACCGCGCCGGAAGTGCATAGGTCTCTAGTCACACTTGGGTTGATTTTGAAGATTGGTATGGGTGTTAGGCAGGGTGCATGTTTATTTCCGCGATTTTTATACAGATATGTATATTCAATGCAAAATTAATCACAATTTTCCATGTTGCGTTTCTTTTTCGTTTCAGTATATTATTATGACCTGAACTTAACTCTGACTTAACATATTCATATCAACATTATCTATGAATAGCTACCTATCAGGCTATATATCTATTTTGGAACTTCATGATATACTGGCCAATCAGTAGCTGCCGAACATTTCATTCCTGACTCAACTTTCTATACACAGGGGGAGTTTCGAACGTCTATTTTTTTCAATTGGTTGGTTGTTTCCTTATAATACTGTTAAACATTGACCCGCCTTCCTATTGTTAAACACAGATTCTCACACACCTATGTCAAAGTGTTAAACAAAGATAAGCCGAATCGACTACAGTACATCATACCATCTTGTAAACTTTGTTGATGCTATCTTATTTTTACCATCTCGTCACACTGTCTTCGACCTTTTTGTCAAAAGGATCATCATAAATAAGTCGGTTGAGTTTGTTATCATCTCAGAGAGTAGATATGGCAGTGCTTGTATGATTAACATTTGTTGTTTTGTCTGATGAAGGTAGAAGTGTATTCACACTCTTAATATATACTCTTACAATATCTGGAGTTGTTATCAGTCACGCCTGATGTTATACGGGTACTATCTTACACTATCTAGAGTTGTTATCAGTCACGCCTGAAGTAATACAAGTGCTATCTTAAAATATCTGGAGTTGTTATCAGTCACGCCTGATGTAATACAGGTACTATCTTACACTATCTGGAGTTGTTATCAGGCACGGCTGTTGTTATACAGGTACTAACTTACAATATCTGGAAATTACATCAAATTTCAAATATTATCTTCTTCATGTTGACGATAACAACAGAAAGTATTCATTTTCTATAAAAGTTAATAATGTCATTTTAATGTCCAGAGTATATTTATAAATTACAGTCAGAGAATAAAACATGGGCTTTAGATAGTGTGGAAAGACAGAGACAACACGTCCCACTCACCAACAGTACATGGTCTTCAGATAATGTGGAAAGACAGAGACAACACGTCCCACTCACCAACAGTACGTGGGCTTCAGATACTGTGGAAAGACATTGTACTGTACTGTTGGTGAGTGGGACGTGTTAGTCAATCTGTAAGTAACCTACACGGAATCTAGACACACTTCAGGAACCAAGACATACCTCACGTAACTCTGATATGCCTTACATAATCCAGACGGAGACCAGACATAAACTAAGGAACCCGGACAGGCTTCACGAACCCAGACATATTTACGAACGCGAAAAGAACTCACGGAGTCAAGGCAGACCTCTCGGAACCAAGGCGGAACTAACACATACTTAACGTAACCCCGACATAGTTAACAGAATCCAGACGAAAACCTAATCTACATCACAGAACCGGGACGGAACACATACATACTTTACGGAACCTAGAAAGACAACACGGACCCCCAACATCCCTCTCAGAGCCCCGATTGACCTCTGATAACCCTGATATTCCTTATGTAACTCAGACATACCTCAAGGAATCCAGACGGACATTATTCATGGAACAAAGACGTATCTCATGTAACCCGGTATACGTAACGAAACCTAGATAAACCGAATGGAACCCAGACAAACTTCACGGAACCCAGAGAGACATACCTCAATGTTACCCAGATTGAGCCCAAACATACCTCACGAAACCCAGACAGACATCACGGAACCCAGGCATGTAACCTAAAATCTCGAAATTAGGTCATTCTTGAAAGTAAGCCTTGAACTTATCGCAGACACATATCTTAAATATTCCATCTATGAAAAAAATATACCGTACTTGAAAATAAGCCTTGGATTCCTTGCAGTGAAACATATCTCGAAAATAAGCCAACTTTATCTGTCATGTTGTCACCTGTCATAACCCTTTGCTTTTTATATATATAAATAACCCCATTTGCTGACCATACATATATATAACCAAAACGTATGTGTACTTAATTATCGGCCGGCTGAAACCGGGCGATATATTTGTGGTTGGTTTAAAGTTTGCATATGAGGAAAGGGAGCAGTTTGTTATGTATGTTGATATATGCATTCTTTTCACGAATATGAATTTAACCATTTATATTTTTGCTGGTGTTTAAAAAACAATTGTGTATCTGAGGTAAAATCGTGAATTTAATATAGTTATGGCGAGGTGAGATTGTCATTATGTTTCATTTCTAAACAAGATATCTTCATATATCCGATACTAGTCATTTATAATATTGGTATATTTGTTTTGAAGGCATTTTATTTTCAAGTTTAATACTTCACATGCTATTTTGTATTTTGTTTAGCCAAAAGATCATGGCCATGCATGGCTATCATTATATTACTGATTACAACTAATCTTCATATATGCAATACTAGTCATGCATAATATTGGTATATTTGTTTTAAAGTCAAAGCTTTTATTACAATTAATCTCTTTCTTTGTCTTTAAATGATTCCAATATAGTCTTCATTGCCTTTTCTTGATAACAGAGAATTGTATTTGTTATTCAAACATGCATTCCACTTTACGGTAGGACTATTTTCGTTCAGGTAGGAAAAATCTCCCGTGTGAATTGTTGGCTTCTTCAATCTTTCTGGCCGATTTGATGCTTTAGCATCAAGGTTTTCTTGTCTATTTTTTTTTTTGCTTTAAATAACTGATTCGAAACAAAATTAAATATATATGTATTTAAACTTAATCAGGTGAGCATTTGTTACTATATTGTTGCTCAGCAAATAGGAAAATTACACAAACAAGTTATTTAAAAAAAAAACACATGCAATTATTTCTTTAAAAAATAATTCCACGAAAGCTGATGGATTTTCCAACCCTACCCTTCATTCAATGAAATCCGAGAACAGTGTCTTTATCTCATTTATACTGTAACATCCTGGTACACAGTCTATGTAATATCTGACCCGTCAGGCATGACGGAGGTACCACACGATTTGGAATTTTTTTACAGGTGTTTGGCTTGAATTTGTTTCAGACTGGTAGTATCCCACGCTTCATTGTGTAGGTGTTTTATCTGCATGTATACCCGGTACTTATATACATTACATGTATACAGAACAACTACGGACATTTCAGATAATTTGAGTAATTGTCTACACCAACCTTTATTCATCGATGGCATTGCCCTCTATGTTTGCTCACCTGTTGATTATTCAAGTGTGCCGAGTACTTGACAACTGCTGGCGATATTTCATTTTCCTGTTTACGTAACTATATATATATACCTGGTATCCCTACGTTATAGATGAAAAGTGACCACCCTACATCATCTGATATAATCCATATGGTAATCAGGTGTCAGGACGACAGGTCATATTTTAGTATGATAACACTAATGTTTCTACATGCATGGCTGTATCTATGAACATCACATGGTGATCACGTGTTTTGCTCAGGGTTAGTTGTGCGCTTGAAATATCGAACATCTGTTTATTAGTAATGAATTGAGTTATTTTTTGACCTGTAGATCTAGTCCAGTTCTTCATGAAGAAAGTTAATGTTCTGAGTAATTAAGAATAGTACTGACGATTTCCTTAATTATTAACGGCGAATGTAATTCATCAAAAAAAAATTCACCGATTAAAAGTTTCGAAATTAAGTCGGTTTGTAAATAAGCTAACTTGCCCTATGGGATAAATGACCTTAAAGATAAGACGCCTTAATAATAGGCCTGCTTCGAGAATAAGCTTGAGATTCATTAACATAAAAGTAAACAAGCCGGGGCCTATAATCGGGATTTGAGGGTATCACGGAACCAAGAAATACCCCACGGAACCCGTATATAACTCACGGAACCCAAATAAACCTCATAGAATCCAGACATACCCCACAGAATCCTAGTGTACCTCACGGAACCAAAATATACCACATATAATCCAGATATACCTCACGGAACCAGGACATACCTCATAGAACCTAGACATACATCACGGAACCAACACAGACCTTACGGAACCCAGGAAAACCTCCTTAAATTAAGACATACCTCAAGTAACTCAGACATACCTCACGGAACCAAGACATACCTCAAGGAACCCAGACCTACTTCACGGAACCAAGACATACCTCACGGAACAAAGACAAACCTTACGGAACCCAGACATTCCTCATGAAACCGGGACATACCTCAGTGAACCCAGACATAACTCAAGGAACCATTACAGACCTCACGAAACCTAGATACATGGAATGTACATATCAGGAACCCAGACATACCTTACGTAACTTTGATATACCTCACGACAGATGACATAACGCGCGTAACTATGATCGGCATGCATTACATAATCCAGACAGAGACCAGACAGACCTCAAGGAAACCAGTCGGAGACCTCACGGAACCCCGGCAGACCTCACAGAACCCAAATGGAACCCAGGTATACATCACGAACCCCAGACGGAACCGAAACATACCTCACGAACCAAGGCAGACCTAATGGAAGGAATCCACACGGAACCTAGACACACCACAGGAACCCAGACATCACGTAACCATGATCGACATGCTTACAAAATCCAGACGGACACCAGACATGCTTCACGGAGTCCAGGAAGACCTCACTAAACCCAATGGAACGCTGATATATCTCACGGAAGACAACAAAGTCATGCTACGTGTTATCTAATTTCTCAACACAGTGCCATATTTGATTGTGTACCTAGTGTATATCACAGAACAGTATCCAGTTAGAAATAGCTGCAAGATAGAACGTGTATAGTTAGTTTGCAACTAAACATTTTGTTACTTTGATTTATTGACGTATATTTTATAACTTTATTGAGAACATAAGGCAATACATGTTTTAGTAGTGGTGTCCTCGAAAGGCAAAACCACTGGCAAATTTATACATTGTACTACACTTAAACTACACGTGTACGTGTCCTGTGGAGGTACACTTGCCTTTAAACACAATACACTTCCGTTTACATTTGAGGATATTCGTTTCGAGGTACAATCTGTAAAACAGAATGGCCGATATGCGACCATCTTTGATATTTATGATTGACGAGTGTTTTCGCTTTTTCTTGTGAAGTTCTGGAAGGAATTTCTCAAATTTCACATGTAGGTTTTTTCTTCAGACTATTCAATTTTGAGTCTATCGGGGAAAATAAAATTGCGATGGACGGCAATCATGGGTTTTTACAATTCAGGTGGTTCTTTTATTTCCTTAGATATTTCTCATATTTCTGATAGAGGTTTCCCTGTTATCACAGTATTAGGAGATCAAGGGGAGGTAAAGAGAAAAGTATAGATCTCTTGTTTTCAATTTACCTTCGGGTTGAGATACATATATTATATCTTCTGATAGACAGTGTTTCTAGATTCTATATTCTTTAACATAAATACAATAGTTGGTTCATACTCTTCCCTATTAAACCGTGGGGTTTCCGTCATCTTTAGGTTTATTTTCAACGATTTACTTTTACTTTAATATAATGTATATTTTACAAATTGACATGCTATCATATTCGTCACCAGGTCTATCGCCCTAGACATGTAAACGCAGGCACAGGTAGTATTGCACTATTTACGCACACATTGGTTACATGTTAAAGTTCAACAGTATAAGGATTATGTCTGACTATATTCATCATAAGACAGTGATTATATTAAAATATAGAGAAAAACATAGTCATTGTACAGGCGAATGAGCACGAAACGCTTAGCGACCCAATTTGTATTATTTTACTTAAGACTATGTTTTACTTGTGTTTTTTTTTATCGCTTAATGAAAAACCATGTGTCATTTTGAAATTGGGTCTCATTGTAGTAGTTGGTGACTACCTCATTCAACAAAATACGGTAGGAACATTTCACATAAGGCGCGCTGATACAATAATCGTTTAACATTAGCTGAGTCGATACAATAATCACAACTTTGAATAGCGAGACGCAGCCCAAGCGGAGAGTAGCGAAGCTAAGGCCAATTGATAAGAATGTAATTGCTTCATGTCTTTCGCCGTAAACAAACCCTTTCTTCAGAATAAAAACCATCACATTGTCATACAAAATAAAATCACGTCCATTCCTGGGCTCCAGCTAGCGACCTTCAGATTTATCAACAAATACGTCATCACTTGGATGCATTTGCACCAATCTGATCTAGTTAATCGTTAAAGATGTTCAATGTAATATCTCCTGTGGCGAGACCATATAGGGCGCTATCTGATCTTTCGATAGACAGTACCTCGGATTTCGGGATCCGCGATTCTGACCCTTGACGGAAAAGAAATAGATGTTCCGATTGAGATATGAGAGTAGAAGCACGTCATAATTCAATTATCGCTAATTATTGATTATTTCCAGAACATGTACTTACGATCAATAGCAAACAAATATATGGAAATCTACGGATTTGTATTTGAAGTGAAACGATCTTTAATTATTTATGTTAGCATATTATTGCTACCTTCCTTCTTCATCAATTTATAGTAACTATAGTTTTGTTGTTGACCAGACCAATGCGCCTATTTAAAGACTGAGTAGGTGATTATGTGTAGAGAATGATTTGAATGTAAGATAGAGCACAGTGACCGGTTTTCTCTCCACGACCTTCCTGCTTTAGCATTGCGTGATAACCCACGTTAACAAGCGTGTTTTAAAAAGAGGTATCATATTTGTTGGTTTCGTGTCGTATGAACGTGAAACAATTGTAGATGATTCAGCCTGTACGCATCATCCCTCTAACAAAAGCAGCTGTCTGTATGGTGGCCGAGTCAAGAATGCTGTCTCCGATGGCCTGTTGTTTAGGAGACATTTGAGATCATAAGAAAAATTCCTGAAAAGCTTGAAACTTATCAAAAATCGTGTACATATATATGTTCGAGTCAATGTGTGATTAACCAATGGCCAGTACAGAAAACTATGTAATACAATGAATTCTACATGCCCTGAATACTACCCTCCCCCAGCCCCCACCAACCATACCCAACCCACACCTGCACCCCACCCATACCCACACCATCCCCAACCAACATCACCCACATTCATCCACCACCTCCACAAAATTTCAAAACAAACGAACTGTAACCGTTTCTCCTATATCTATTCCAAGATATCGAAGGTTGTGTTAGTGTCGTCCATGTCAGGAAACAGCTCATATGTATATTAACATGTATATAAGATTCACATTAACGAAACAAAATAGATCAGATGTCGCCATTTTGATATTAAAATAAAATATTTTCTCGTACTTTCATTTCTGACTCCTCTTTTCTCCCGTGTTTTCTTCTAGGTCTGTCTGAATTAGAATTTGCCCTTTTTTATATCTTGCTATATAATAGCCATTCAAAATCGTCCTCGGCTCCGATGCCGGAAGATCATCCAAGAATCTTCGACGACCATGTTCAGAACTCTCTGCATGACAGCACATTTTTAAATTAAATATGCATGTATTTCGAATTACCTTGTCATAAAAATTTAAAAATAATGTTGACTTGGATAAAAACCTTAAGATTTTTGCAAATTAATATTCAACTCACAATGTGCCAATGTACCAAGATCCGTTTGGTAATGACTTGTTGTTATAAGGGACTA
>NW_022980921.1:0-12267 GCF_902652985.1 Pecten maximus
ATTTTTTTGCCCGCGGACAGTGGGTTAAAATTTTTCACCCCCAAAGAAATATTGCGGAATAAAAATTACCCAATTTTTCAATCCCATGAGGGGAAAAGAAATCGAACCCTTTAACACTCAAGAAATGACGACCCGAACTGTTTTTTAAACCGTCACCGTTTTTCCGTAGTTTGTAACGGAAGTGGTGATTGTTTATCAATGAAAAGGGTTTCCCCAGAATAAGCAGATTTCCCTGTTTATCAAATCCCCCTTGAGGGGAAACGAAATCTAAACCTTCTAGCTTAAAAAAATGACGACGAACTGTTTTTGAACCTTTACCTGTTTCCGTAGTATTGTAAAAAATGCTGCCGGGACACGTAGTTAAATTTTTCACCAAGGGAAAAAATTTCCCAAATAAGCAGTTTGCTGTTGATACATCCAATTGAGGGCAACGAAGTTGAACATTCTAAATTTCAAGAAATGACGAAAAAACTTATTTGAACCCTCACCTGTTCCGTAGTTTGTAACAATGCTGCCGCGGACCGTGGTTAAGTTCACCCTGAAAAGTATTTCCGGAATAAGCATATACCCAATTTTTCAACCCCCTTTAGGGGGAAAACGAAGTCTAAACCTTCTAGCTATAAGAAAAAGACGACAGAAAGTATTTTGAACCGTCACCATTCCCGGGTTTGTATTGTAACAATGTGCCCCGGGAAAGTGGGTCATTGTTCCCGTGAAAGATTTCCAAAAAAAGATTTCCCGTTTTTCACATCCCACTTGAGGGGAAAAACGAAATCAAACCTAAATTTCAAGAAATGACGACCGATCGTATTTTTAACTTTTTGTTCGTAGTATTGTACAAAGCTCGGGGAACGTGGTTAAATTTTTCACCAACGAAAAGATTTCCGGGGAAAAAGCAGATTTCCGGGGATCACATCCCAATTGAGGGGCACACGAAATTTTAACCTTCTAGCTATTTAGGAAATGACGACAGAGAAATGATTTTTAAGGGGGCCATTTTCTATTTTTGTAACCCAAAGGGGGGCCCGGGGCCGTGGTTAATTTTTACCCTGAAGATTGCCCAAATAAGCAGATTTCCCCGGGTATCAGATCCCATCGGGATACACGAAAATTGAAACCTTCTTTTTACCAGGAAATGACGACAGAATTTTTTTTGAAACCCCTACCATGTTCCGTGTATTATAACAATCTGCCGCGGAACCCCTGGGTTTAAATTTTTCACCAATGAAAGTATTGCCGGAATAAGCAGATTTTCCCTATTGCACATCCCCCTGGGGGGAACACGAAGTTAAACCCCTTTAGCACAAGTATAAAAAATGAGACAGAACTGTATTTGAACCTTCACGGTTCCCGTGTATTAACAATGCTGCGTGGGCACGTGGTTAATTTTTCAAGAAAGGATTTCCGGAAAAAAGCAGTTTTTTGTTCACAAATCCAACCGAGGGGACCGATTTTCGAACCTTTAGCAAAGAAATGACGACAGATTGATTTTTAACCTTCACCATATCCGTAGTTTTAACAATGCTGCCGGGACCCTGGGAAATTGTCACCCAAAGACGGGATTTCAAGAATAAGCAGATTTTCCCGGATATACACCCAATCGAGGTGCAGACGAAAAAAACCTTTAGATTAAAAAAATGACGACAGATCTGATTTGAACCTTCCCCCTATTTCCCTAGTTTTAACAATGCTGCCGCGGAACGTGGTAAATTTTTCACCAAAGAAAGGTTGCCGAAAAAAAGCCCGATTTCACTGGAAAACAATCCCCCTCGAGGGACACGAAATTTGAAAAATTTTTTAAATATTCATGAAAGACGACCCCAACTGTTTTTGAACCGATTTCCCGTTCCCAAATATTGTAACGGGTACGTGGTTGATTTTTCACCAATGAAAGGATTGCCGAATAAGCAGATTTCCCTTTATCAAATCCCCCTGAGGGGAAAAAACGAAAATTGAAACCCTTTAGCATAAGAAAATGACAAAAAATTTCTACGGAAAGGCAACATCAACGGCATTTTTGACGTTATTTTGAGAGCTGGAAGTGTCGGGATCATTTTGGACACCTCCAGTGGGAGTGGATCAACCAGTAAAACGTAATGATTTTCGGCAAACTTCCATCTATGAACAATTAACCGCGCTACCGCGGACGCGTTGGTTACAATACTACGGAATACGGTGACACTCAAACGTGCAGTTTCTGACGTCATTTCTATAGCTGCTAGGAGTGTCGGATTCTTTTTTGGACAACCTCCAGTGGGATGTGATTACAGTAACACGTAATGATTTCGGCAAAAAACTTCCATTGGTGGAACAAATTAACACGCTACCAGCGGACACGTGATACAATACTACGGATACGGGTGACACTCAACGTGCAGTTCTGACTCAGTTCTAGAGCTGCCAGGAGTGTCGGATCTTTTTGGAACACCTCCACTGGGATTGATCAACAGTGAAACGTAAAGATTTCGGCAAAACTTCCATCTTATGAACATTAACCGCGCTACCACGAACGCGTGTTACAATACTACGGATACGGTTGCGCTCAACGTGCAGTTCTGACGTCATTTCTAGAGCTGCTAGGAGTGTCGGATCTTTTTGGACACCTCCAGTGGGATGTGATCAACAGTAAAACGTAATGATTTCGGCAAAACTTCCATTGTGAACAATTAACCACGCTACCGCGGACGCGTAGTTACAATACTACGGAATACGGTGACACTCAACGTGCAGTTCTGACGTCATTTCTAGAGCTGCTAGGAGTGTCGGATCTTTTTGGACACCTCCAATGGGATGTGATCAACAGTAGAAACGTAATGATTTCGGCAAAACTTCCATCTATGAACAATTAACCGCGCTACCGCGGACGCGTGGTTACAATACTACGGAATACGGTGACACTCAACGTGCAGTTCTGACGTCATTTCTAGAGCTGCTAGGAGTGTCGGATCTTTTTGGACACCTCCAGTGGGATGTGATCAACAGTAAAACGTAATGATTTCGGCAAAACTTCCATTGGTGAACAATTAACCACGCTACCGCGGGACACGTGGTTACAATACTACGGAATACGGTGACACTCAACGTGCAGTTCTGACGTCATTTCTAGAGCAGCTAGGAGTGTCGGATCTTTTTGGACACCTCCAGTGGGATGTGATCAACAGTAAAACGTAATGATTTCGGCAAAACTTCCATCTATGAACAATTAACCGCGCTACCGCGGACGCGTGGTTACAATACTACGGAATACGGTGACGCTCAACGTGCAGTTCTGACGTCATTTCTAGAGCTGCTAGGAGTGTCGGATCTTTTTGGACACCTCCACTGGGATGTGATCAACAGTAAACGTAATGATTTCGGCAAAACTTCCATCTATGAACAATTAACCGCGCTACCGCGGAACGCGTAGTTACAATACTACGGAATACGGTGACACTCAACGTGCAGTTCTGACGTCATTTCTAGAGCTGCTAGGAGTGTCGGATCTTTTTTGACACCTCCAGTGGGATGTGATCAACAGTAAAACGTAATGATTTCGGCAAAACTTCCATCTATGAACAATTAACCGCGCTACCACGAACGCGTAGTTACAATACTACGGAATACGGTGACGCTCAACCTGCAGTTCTGACGTCATTTCTAGAGCTGCTAGGAGTGTCGGATCTTTTTGGGACACCTCCAGTGGGATGTGATGAACAGTAAAACGTAATGATTTCGGCAAAACTTCCATTGGTGAACAATTAACCACGCTACCGCGGACACGTGGTTACAATACTACGGAATACGGTAACACTCAACGTGCAGTTCTGACGTCATTTCTATAGCTGCTAGGAGTGTCGGATCTTTTTGGACACCTCCAGTGGGATGTGATCAACAGTAAAACGTAATGATTTCGGCAAAACTTCCATTGGTGAACAATTAACCACGCTACCGCGGACGCGTAGTTACAATACTACGGAATACGGTGACACTCAACGTTCAGTTCTGACGTCATTTCTAGAGCTGCTAGGAGTGTCGGATCTTTTTGGACACCTCCAGTGGGATGTGATCAACAGTAAAACGTAATGATTTCGGCAAAACTTCCATCTGGTGAACAATTAACCGCGCTACCGCGGACGCGTGGTTACAATACTACGGAATACGGTGACGCTCAACGTGCAGTTCTGACGTCATTTCTAGAGCTGCTAGGAGTGTCGGATCTTTTTGGACACCTCCAGTGGGATGTGATCAACAGTAAACGTAATGATTTCGGCAAAACTTCCATTGGTGAACAATTAACCACGCTACCGCGGACGCGTGGTTACAATACTACGGAATACGGTGACACTCAACGTGCAGTTCTGACGTCATTTCTAGAGCTGCTAGGAGTGTCGGATCTTTTTGGACACCTCCAGTGGGATGTGATCAACAGTAAAACGTAATGATTTCGGCAAAACTTCCATCTAGTGAACAATTAACCACGCTACCGCGGACGCGTAGTTACAATACTACGGAATACGGTGACACTCAACGTGCAGTTCTGACGTCATTTCTAGAGCTGCTAGGAGTGTCGGATCTTTTTGACACCTCCAGTGGGATGTGATAAACAGTAAAACGTAATGATTTCGGCAAAACTTCCATCTATGAACAATTAACCGCGCTACCACGAACGCGTAGTTACAATACTACGGAATACGGTGACACTCAACGTGCAGTTCTGACGTCATTTCTAGAGCTGCTAGGAGCTTCGGATCTTTTTGGGCACCTCCAGTGGGATGTGATAACAGTAAAACGTAATGATTTCGGCAAAACTTCCATTGGTGAACAATTAACCACGCTACCGCGGCACACGTGGTTACAATACTACGGAATACGGTGACACTCAACGTGCAGTTCTGACGTCATTTCTAGAGCTGCTAGGAGTGTCGGATCTTTTTGGACACCTCCAGTGGGATGTGATCAACAGTAAAACGTAATGATTTCGGCAAAACTTCCATTGGTGAACAATTAACCACGCTACCGCGGACACGTGGTTACAATACTACGGAATACGGTGACGCTCAACGTGCAGTTCTGACGTCATTTCTAGAGCTGCTAGGAGTGTCGGATCTTTTTGGACACCTCCAGTGGGATGTGATCAACAGTAAAACGTAATGATTTCGGCAAAACTTCCATTGGTGAACAATTAACCACGCTACCGCGGACGCGTGGTTACAATACTACGGAATACGGTGACACTCAACGTGCAGTTCTGACGTCATTTCTAGAGCTGCTAGGAAGTGTCGGATCTTTTTGGACACCTGCCAGTGGGATGTGATCAACAGTAAAACGTAATGATTTCGGCAAAACTTCCATTGGTGAACAATTAACCACGCTACCGCGGACGCGTAGTTACAATACTACGGAATACGGTGACACTCAACGTGCAGTTCTGACGTCATTTCTAGAGCTGCTAGGAGTGTCGGATCTTTTTGGACACCTCCAGTGGGATGTTATCAACAGTAAAACGTAATGATTTCGGCAAACTTCCATTGGTGAACAATTAACCACGCTACCGCGGACGCGTGGTTACAATACTACGGAATACGGTGACACTCAACGTGCAGTTCTGACGTCATTTCTAGAGCTGCTAGGAGTGTCGGATCTTTTTTGGCACCTCCAGTGGGATGTGATCAACAGTAAACGTAATGATTTCGGCAAAACTTCCATCTATGAACAATTAACCGCGCTACCGCGGACGCGTGGTTACAATACTACGGAATACGGTGACACTCAACGTGCAGTTCTGACGTCATTTCTAAAGCTGCTAGGAGCTTCGGATCTTTTTGGGCATCTCCAGTGGGATGTGATGAACAGTAAAACGTAATGATTTCGGCAAAACTTCCATCTATGAACAATTAACCGCGCTACCGCGGACGCGTGGTTACAATACTACGGAATACGGTGACGCTCAACGTGCAGTTCTGACGTCATTTCTAGAGCTGCTAGGAGTGTCGGATCTTTTTGACACCTCCAGTGGGATGTGATCAACAGTAAAACGTAATGATTTCGGCAAAACTTCCATCTATGAACAATTAACCGCGCTACCGCGGACGCGTGGTTACAATACTACGGAATACGGTGACACTCAACGTGCAGTTCTGACGTCATTTCTAGAGCTGCTAGGAGCTTCGGATCTTTTTGGACACCTCCAGTGGGATGTGATCAACAGTAAAACGTAATGATTTCGGCAAAACTTCCATTGGTGAACAATTAACCACGCTACCGCGGACGCGTGGTTACAATACTACGGAATACGGTGACACTCAACGTGCAGTTCTGACGTCATTTCTAGAGCTGCTAGGAGTGTCGGATCTTTTTGGACACCTCCAGTGGGATGTGATCAACAGTAAAACGTAATGATTTCGGCAAAACTTCCATTGGTGAACAATTAACCACGCTACCGCGGACGCGTAGTTACAATACTACGGAATACGGTGACACTCAACGTGCAGTTCTGACGTCATTTCTAGAGCTGCTAGGAGTGTCGGATCTTTTTTGACACCTCCAAGTGGGATGTGATCAACAGTAGAACGTAATGATTTCGGCAAAACTTCCATCTATGAACAATTAACCGCGCTACCGCGGATGCGTGGTTACAATACTACGGAATACGGTTACGCTCAACGTGCAGTTCTGACGTCATTTCTAGAGCTGCTAGGAGTGTCGGATCTTTTTGGACACCTCCAGTGGGATGTGATCAACAGTAAAACGTAATGATTTCGGCAAAACTTCCATTGGTGAACAATTAACCACGCTACCGCGGACGCGTGGTTACAATACTACGGAATACGGTGACACTCAACGTGCAGTTCTGACGTCATTTCTAGAGCTGCTAGGAGTGTCGGATCTTTTTGGACACCTCCAGTGGGATGTGATCAACAGTAAACGTAATGATTTCGGCAAAACTTCCATCTATGAACAATTAACCACGCTACCGCGGACGCGTGGTTACAATACTACGGAATACGGTGACACTCAACGTGCAGTTCTGACGTCATTTCTAGAGCTGCTAGGAGCTGTCGGATCTTTTTGGACACCTCCAGGGGGATGTGATCAACAGTAAAACGTAATGATTTCGGCAAAACTTCCATCTATGAACAATTAACCGCGCTACCACGAACGCGTAGTTACAATACTACGGAATACGGTGACGCTCAACGTGCAGTTCTGACGTCATTTCTAGAGCTGCTAGGAGTGTCGGATCTTTTTTGACACCTCCAGTGGGATGTGATCAACAGTAAAACGTAATGATTTCGGCAAAACTTCCATCTATGAACAATTAACCGCGCTACCACGAACGCGTAGTTACAATACTACGGAATACGGTGACGCTCAACGTGCAGTTCTGACGTCATTTCTAGAGCTGCTAGGACCTTCGGATCTTTTTGGGCACCTCCAGTGGGATGTGATCAACAGTAAAACGTAATGATTTCGGCAAAACTTCCATTGGTGAACAATTAACCACGCTACCGCGGACACGTGGTTACAATACTACGGAATACGGTAACACTCAACGTGCAGTTCTGACGTTATTTCTAGAGCATGCTAGGAGTGTCGGATCTTTTTGGACACCTCCAGTGGGATGTGATCAACAGTAAAACGTAATGATTTCGGCAAAACTTCCATTGGTGAACAATTAACCACGCTACCGCGGACGCGTAGTTACAATACTACGGAATACGGTGACACTCAACGTGCAGTTCTGACGTCATTTCTAGAGCTGCTAGGAGTGTCGGATCTTTTTGGACACCTCCAGTGGGATGTGATCAACAGTAAAACGTAATGATTTCGACAAAACTTCCATTGGTGAACAATTAACCACGCTACCGCGGACGCGTGGTTACAATACTACGGATCTTTTTGGACACCTCCAGTGGGATGTGATCAACAGTAAAACGTAATGATTTTCGACAAAACTTCCATTGGTGAAAAATTAACCACGCTACCGCGGACGCGTGGTTACAATACTACGGAATACGGTGACACTCAACGTGCAGTTCTGACGTCATTTCTAGAGCTGCTAGGAGATTCGGATCTTTTTGGGCACCTCCAGTGGGATGTGATGAACAGTAAAAGGTAATGATTTCGACAAAACTTCCATCTACGAACAATTAACCGCGATACCGCGGACGCGTGGTTACAATACTACGGAAAACGGTGACACTCAACTTGCAGTTCTGACGTCATTTCTAAAGCTGCTAGGAGTATCGGATCTTTTTGGACACCTCCAGTGGGATGTGATCAACAGTAAAACGTAATGATTTCGGCAATACTTCCATTGGTGAACAATTAGCCACGCCACCGCGGACGCGTGGTTACAATACTACGGATCTTTTTGGACACCTCCAGTGGGATGTGATCAACAGTAAAACGTAATGATTTCGACAAACTTCCATTGGTGAACAATTAACCACGCTACCGCGGACGCATGGTTACAATACTACGAAATACGGTGACACTCAACGTGCATTTCTGACGTCATTTCTAGAGCTGCTAGGAGATTCGGATCTTTTTGGGCACCTCCAGTGGGATGTGATGAACAGTAAAAGGTAATGATTTCGACAAAACTTCCATCTACGAACAATTAACCGCGATACCGCGGTCGCGTTGGTTACAATACTACGGAAAACGGTGACACTCAACTTGCAGTTCTGACGTCATTTCTAAAGCTGCTAGGAGTGTCGGATCTTTTTGGACACCTCCAGTGGGATGTGATCAACAGTAAAACGTAATGATTTCGGCAAAACTTCCATTGGTGAACAATTAACCACGCTACCGCGGACGCGTGGTTACAATACTACGGAATACGGTGACACTCAACGTGCAGTTCTGACGTCATTTCTAGAGCTGCTAGGAGTGTCGGATCTTTTTGGACACCTCCAGTGGGATGTGATCAACAGTAAAACGTAATGATTTCGGCAAAACTTCCATTGGTGAACAATTAACCACGCTACCGCGGACGCGTGGTTACAATACTACGGAATACGGTGACACTCAACGTGCAGTTCTGACGTCATTTCTAGAGCTGCTAGGAGCTGTCGGATCTTTTTGGACACCTCCAGTGGGATGTGATCAACAGTAAAACGTAATGATTTCGGCAAAACTTCCATTGGTGAACAATTAACCGCGCTACCGCGGACGCGTGGTTACAATACTACGGAATACGGTGACACTCAACGTGCAGTTCTGACGTCATTTCTAGAGCTGCTAGGAGTGTCGGATCTTTTTGGACACCTCCAGTGGGATGTGATCAACAGTAAAACGGTAATGATTTCGGCAAAACTTCCATTGGTGAACAATTAACCACGCTACCGCGGACGCGTGGTTACAATACTACGGAATACGGTGACACTCAACGTGCAGTTCTGACGTCATTTCTAGAGCTGCTAGGAGTGTCGGATCTTTTTGGACACCTCCAGTGGGATGTGATCAACAGTAAAACGTAATGATTTCGGCAAAACTTCCATTGGTGAACAATTAACCACGCTACCGCGGACGCGTGGTTACAATACTACGGAATACGGTGACACTCAACGTGCAGTTCTGACGTCATTTCTAGAGCTGCTAGGAGTGTCGGATCTTTTTGGACACCTCCAGTGGGATGTGATCAACAGTAAAACGTAATGATTTCGGCAAAACTTCCATTGGTGAACAATTAACCACGCTACCGCGGACGCGTGGTTACAATACTACGGAATACGGTGACACTCAACGTGCAGTTCTGACGTCATTTCTAGAGCTGCTAGGAGTGTCGGATCTTTTTGGACACCTCCAGTGGGATGTGATCAACAGTAAAACGTAATGATTTCGGCAAAACTTCCATTGGTGAACAATTAACCACGCTACCGCGGACGCGTGGTTACAATACTACGGAATACGGTGACACTCAACGTGCAGTTCTGACGTCATTTCTAGAGCTGCTAGGAGCTGTCGGATCTTTTTGGACACCTCCAGTGGGATGTGATCAACAGTAAAACGTAATGATTTCGGCAAACTTCCATTTATGAACAATTAACCGCGCTACCGCGGACGCGTGGTTACAATACTACGGAATACGGTGACACTCAACGTGCAGTTCTGACGTCATTTCTAGAGCTGCTAGGAGTGTCGGATCTTTTTGGACACCTCCAGTGGGATGTGATCAACAGTAAAACGTAATGATTTCGGCAAAACTTCCATTGGTGAACAATTAACCACGCTACCGCGGACGCGTGGTTACAATACTACGGAATACGGTGACACTCAACGTGCAGTTCTGACGTCATTTCTAGAGCTGCTAGGAGTGTCGGATCTTTTTGGACACCTCCAGTGGGATGTGATCAACAGTAAAACGTAATGATTTCGGCAAAACTTCCATTGGTGAACAATTAACCACGCTACCGCGGACGCGTGGTTACAATACTACGGAATACGGTGACACTCAACGTGCAGTTCTGACGTCATTTCTAGAGCTGCTAGGAGTGTCGGATCTTTTTGGGACACCTCCAGTGGGATGTGATCAACAGTAAAACGTAATGATTTCGGCAAAACTTCCATTAGTGAACAATTAACCGCGCTACCGCGGACGCGTGGTTACAATACTACGGAATACGGTGACACTCAACGTGCAGTTCTGACGTCATTTCTAGAGCTGCTAGGAGTGTCGGATCTTTTTGGACACCTCCAGTGGGATGTGATCAACAGTAAAACGTAATGATTTCGGCAAAACTTCCATTGGTGAACAATTAACCACGCTACCGCGGACGCGTGGTTACAATACTACGGAATACGGTGACACTCAACGTGCAGTTCTGACGTCATTTCTAGAGCTGCTAGGAGTGTCGGATCTTTTTGGACACCTCCAGTGGGATGTGATCAACAGTAAAACGTAATGATTTCGGCAAAACTTCCATTGGTGAACAATTAACCACGCTACCGCGGACGCGTGGTTACAATACTACGGAATACGGTGACACTCAACGTGCAGTTCTGACGTCATTTCTAGAGCTGCTAGGAGTGTCGGATCTTTTTGGACACCTCCAGTGGGATGTGATCAACAGTAAAACGTAATGATTTCGGCAAAACTTCCATTGGTGAACAATTAACCACGCTACCGCGGACGCGTGGTTACAATACTACGGAATACGGTGACACTCAACGTGCAGTTCTGACGTCATTTCTAGAGCTGCTAGGAGTGTCGGATCTTTTTGGACACCTCCAGTGGGATGTGATCAACAGTAAAACGTAATGATTTCGGCAAAACTTCCATTGGTGAACAATTAACCACGCTACCGCGGACGCGTGGTTACAATACTACGGAATACGGTGACACTCAACGTGCAGTTCTGACGTCATTTCTAGAGCTGCTAGGAGTGTCGGATCTTTTTGGACACCTCCAGTGGGATGTGATCAACAGTAAAACGTAATGATTTCGGCAAAACTTCCATTGGTGAACAATTAACCACGCTACCGCGGACGCGTGGTTACAATACTACGGAATACGGTGACACTCAACGTGCAGTTCTGACGTCATTTCTAGAGCTGCTAGGAGTGTCGGATCTTTTTGGGCACCTCCAGTGGGATGTGATCAACAGTAAAACGTAATGATTTCGGCAAAACTTCCATTGTGAACAATTAACCGCGCTACCGCGGACGCGTGGTTACAATACTACGGAATACGGTGACACTCAACGTGCAGTTCTGACGTCATTTCTAAGCTGCTAGGAGTGTCGGATCTTTTTGGACACCTCCAGTGGGATGTGATCAACAGTAAAACGTAATGATTTCGGCAAAACTTCCATTGGTGAACAATAACCACGCTACCGCGGACGCGTGGTACAATACTACGGAATACGGTGACACTCAACGTGCAGTTCTGACGTCATTTTTAGAGCTGTTAGGAGTGTCGGATCTTTTTGGACACCTCCATTGGGATGTGATCAACAGTAAAACGTAATGATTTCGACAAAACTTCCATTGGTGAACAATTAACCACGCTACCGCGGACGCATGGTTACAATACTACGGAATACGGTGACACTCAACGTGCAGTTCTGACGTCATTTCTAGAGCTGCTAGGAGATTCGGATCTTTTTGGGCACCTCCAGTGGGATGTGATGAACAGTAAAACGTAATGATTTCGACAAAACTTCCATCTATGAACAATTAACCGCGATACCGCGGACGCGTGGTTACAATACTACGGAAAACGGTGACACTCAACGTGCAGTTCTGACGTCATTTCTAAAGCTGCTAGGAGTGTCGGATTTT
>NW_022980922.1:0-12440 GCF_902652985.1 Pecten maximus
CGAAATTTCGAGTTAATAAGTCGAAATTTCGAGTTATTATCTCGAAATTTCGAGTTATTAAGTCGAAATTTCGAGTTATTAAGTCGAAATTTCGAGTTATTATCTCGAAATTTCGAGTTAATAAGTCGAAATTTCGAGTTATTAAGTCGAAATTTCGAGTTATTATCTCGAAATTTCGAGTTATTAAGTCGAAATTTCGAGTTATTATCTCGAAATTTCGAGTTAGTAAGTCGAAATTTCGAGTTATTATCTCGAAATTTCGAGTTATTAAGTCGAAATTTCGAGTTATTATCTCGAAATTTCGAGTTATTAAGTCGAAATTTCGAGTTATTATCTCGAAATTTCGAGTTAGTAAGTCGAAATTTCGAGTTATTATCTCGAAATTTCGAGTTATTAAGTCGAAATTTCGAGTTAGTAAGTTGAAATTTCGAGTTATTATCTCGAAATTTCGAGTTAGTAAGTCGAAATTTCGAGTTAGTAAGTCGAAATTTCGAGTTATTATCTCGAAATTTCGAGTTAGTAAGTCGAAATTTCGAGTTATTATCTGGAAATTTCGAGTTATGAAGTCGAAATTTCGAGTTATTATCTCGAAATTTCGAGTTATTATCTGGAAATTTCGAGTTAGTAAGTCGAAATTTCGAGTTATTATCTCGAAATTTCGAGTTACTAAGTCGAAATTTCGAGTTATTAACACGAAAAAATGAATTTATTTTTTTTGCTTCATGGCCCTAATGCTCTTCCGTACTTATCGACTATAGATGCCTGATTCTATAGCATGTGGCCTTCCTACGTCATCAAATTCATTTCCCGCGAAATTACTGGGAAATATAAAACAATTCTTTATATGAAATGAAGCGAAAGAAATAGAAAACGTCTAAATAAAAGCATCGTGATCAGTATTGAGTACAACGTTAAAGTTCATTGTAAATAATTGCTACTATTTGCTAACCTAAAGCATAAGTAATTTAAATCAAATTATTTTAAAATCCATATTTCGTTTCTATTATAATCTTAAAATTTGTATCACAAGATCACTTAGAAGCTTTGCAGTACTTACTCTTCCAAACGCACAGATGTTTTGATTTTAACAAAGATGGCGACCTGAAGCTGCGAGGCGGTTTGGATTGGAATTAAATTGCGTATATTTCGGCAAGTAAACATCGTACAATGTTCCCGTATGATCAGATCATCTAATTTTGTCATTATGTATTCAGAACAGTTGTTGTTTAGTCGCTACGGTCATTAACATAAAAATTCGGATTATTATATAAATACTTATTTAATTACATCAACAACAGTTTATAAACTGTAGACTACTAAAATGTCACAAACAAGTTGTCAAATAACCAGGATCCCGCCGCTGCCACCAAAATTTGTGACGTTTACAAATGGGTTCGTCACTACCTCTAATAGATCCTGGTTAGTGACTAGTCTACAGATGCAAATAAATATAAATATTACTACTATTTGGTAGCCTTTAACATTTAACGAGAACATATAACACATAAAATAGAAGTTTTATATATACAGTGTATATACAGTGGTCTGTCTGGCCGCTGACACCTAATCTTAATACTATAACTAGTACTTGACTATGACTCGTCCCGTACCACTCACAACGGCTAGTTACTGGTCGCCGGTCTATGTGTGACCGCTGACTATACGGGGAGTCAGTGACTAGCAATATGTATAATCAAACATGATATGACGCTATGACTGTTCCTATGTATTTTCATCGACCACCTAACCCCTGGTGTTTGCTGCTGACCACCAACACTACTTATAGTATGGTCGCTGACATTCCCGCCGACTACCTTGTAGTTGCTGACTTGACCGTCGACTACAGTACCTGTTTGTAGTCGCCAACTAATTTGTAGTCGCTAACCTATCAGCCTCTGTCAAACACTCTGTGTTAAAATGACTAGTTGATGGATCAAGGAAAAGACCGTGGTCACATCTATCTTTCCATAACTATCTACCTTTCTTAGGGTCTCTCCGCTTCTGTCTGCACAGTTTGGATGCCGAAATCAGAGTCTTGTGTTTGATTGATTGATTGATGGGGCTTAACGTCCTTGTTCCGGTTATAACCGAGCCTAGGACACAGAGTCTCGTGTTCTGTCAGAGCCGGCTTTTATACCCTCCGATATAGATCATCTGAGTCATTCAAGTGTTTTACATGTAAGGGTAGAATTACATAATCAAGCGTGCGGGAGAATGCACGAGAATAGCTAATGACCCGGATGAACACATGTAAACAATACACAACGATGCCTGATCGGTATGTGTTATCTATTTTCATTACACTATTCGCTTTTTTTTTTTACACCAAAAGGTGCCGATTGCGGACTTGTTTACCAATTAAAAAAAAAAAAAAACAATTTGGGCCACACGTTAAATATTTCCACTGTTCAACAAATGCAGAAACATCTTGCACTTTTACTGTTCAACAGATCTTGGAATTCTATAGTTCGACTGATGTAGAACATTGCAACAGATCTAGGACTTCCGCTGTTCAACCAATACAGAGACGTCATGCAAAGTCACTGTTCAACATATCTTGGCCTTCTATAATTCAACTGATGTACAAACATTGCACTTTCACTGTTCAACAGATCTTGGACTTCTACTGTTCAACCAATGCAAAAACGTCTTGCACTTTCACTGTTAAACAGATCTTGGACTTACGCTGTTCAACCAATGCAGAAACATCTTGCACTTTCACTGTTCAACAGATCTTGGATTTCCGCTGTTCAACCAATACAGAAACGTCTTGCACTTTCACCGTTAAACAGATCTTGGACTTCCGCTGTTCAACCAATACAAAACGTCTTGCAAAGTCACTGTTCAACAGTGACTTCTATAGTTCAACTGATGCAGAAACATTGCACTTCTATTGTTCAACAGATCTTGGACTTCTACAGTTCAACCGAAGCGGAAACATATTGCACTTACACTATTCAATAGATCTTGGACTGTCACTGTTGTACCGATGCGGAAACATCTTGCACTTTCATTGTTGAACAGATCTTGGACTTCTTCTTTTCAACCAATGCAGAATCATCTGGCTGTTTTAGTGTGCAACAGATGTTCACTGTTCAAGAGGTGTAGAGACATCGTTGCGCTGTTTAACAGATGTGAAGACATCTGAGACTTTTAGAGTATTCATCTACCTGAGGGTAATGTATTACTGCCGTTTTCATTTGGTTTGAATGACAGCTTCATCCCAGGGACCGTATATATTGCTGAAAAGAAATGGAAATATGAGAAATACCAAGTTTAAAAGAGTCTAAGGTCTGTATATAAATTCCAACAATAATACTGTATTATAAGGGAAATACAAACGGTCTAGAACATGCTATGTATACAAGATCATGGTAACATAGTAATATACTAGATAGGGAGGCAGTAGGAAAATAACAAGAGGCCCAGGCGCCTTAACGGTCATCCGACTCTAAAGTAAAGACCCTTATACTATTGTAGTATGCATTCTCTGCAGCAGGTTTAGTGGCACTGTTGGCCATGGTGGCCATCTTAGATTTCTGACTGACCCAATAAATAACAACACTTGGCCAGAACCATCTCAGGATCATTTCTGGCAAGTTAGAGCTGAATCCCACTGGTGGAATTTGAGTAGAAGTTTGAAATAGGTATTGTTCAGGAAATATAGTGGCACTGTTGGCCATGGTGGCCATCTTGGATTTCTGACCGACCTAATAAATAACAACACTTGGTCTGGACCATCTAAGGATAATTTCTGGAAAGTTAGAGCTGAGTCCCACTGGTGGAATTTGAGAAGAAGTTTGAAATAGGCATTGTTCAGGAAAACCATGATTGCACAATCATGTTACAAAATGGCCGCCGTGGCTGCCAAGTCAAAGATTTTACAAGGCCGAAAAATAACAACACTTTGTTGGCACTCTTCCTTAACATCCTCACCAATTTCCAGCTCAATGGCACCAGTGGAACTGGAGAAGAAGTTATTCAAAATGTGTTTTTCAAGATGGTGGCCATCTTAGATTTCTGGCCAACCCGATAAATAACAACACTTGGTTAGGACCATCTCAGGATCATTTCTGGTAAGTTAGAGCTGAATCCCACTGGTGGAATTTGAGAAGAAGTTTGAAATAGGTGTTGTTCAGGAAAACCATGATTGCGCAATCATGTTACAAAATGGCCACCATTGCTGCTATGTCCAAGTTTTTACGAAGTCGAAAAATAACAACACTTTATTGGCTAAAAATAACACTATGTTGGCTCGCCTTCCTTGACATCCTCACCCATTTCCAGCTCAATGGCACCAATGGAACTGGAGAAGAAGTTTAAAATGTGTTTTCAAGATGGTGGCCATGGCGGCCATCTTGGATTTCAGACCAATCCAAAAAATGACAACACTTGGTCAGGATCCTGTCAGGAACATTTCAGGCAAGTTTCAGCTCAATAGCACTAGTGGAACTCAAGAAGACGTTTAAAATATGTTTTTCAAGATGGCGGATATGGCGGCCATCTTTGATCTCAGACCAATCCAAAAAATAACAACACTTGGTTGGGATCATCTCAGGAACATTTCTGGCAAGTTTCAGCCCAACAGCACTGGTGGAACTTGAGAAGAAGTTTAAAATGCGTCTTTCAAGATGGTGGCTATGGCGGCCATCTTGGATTGCGGACCGACCCGAAAAATAAAAACACTTGGTCGGGATCATATCAGAATCATTTCAGGCAAGTTTCAGCCCAACAGCACAGGTGGAACTTGAGAAGAAGTTTTAAATGTGTTTTTCAAGATGGCGGCCATCTTGGATTTCTGGCCAACCCGATAAATAACAACACTTGGTTAGGACCATCTCAGGATCATTTCTGGCAAGTTTCAGCTCAATAGCACTGGTGGAACGTGAGAAGAAGTTTAAAATAAGTTTTCAAAATGGCGGCTATGGCGGCCATCTTGGATTTCAGACCGACCCGAAAAATAACAACACTTGGTCAGGACCATCTCAGGATCATTTCTGGCAAGTTTCAGCTTAATCTCACTGGTGGAACTTGAGAAGAAGATTGAAATGTGAAAAGTTTACGGACGGCACACGACGGACGACGACGGACAAAGCACGATATATATCGATGGCTATAGGTTATCCTGACCCTTCGGTTCAGATGACCTAAAAAGACACATCAATATTGTTCTATATAGTTAAGTTAAATATATTTTGGGACTGGCTAATTTCTTTTAAATATATTCATGACATTCGTTATTTTTTTCTCTGCTTTTGTTTGGTTTTTTTTTTTGCTTGAGGGAAGGAGGTCGATATTATTTTTTTAACCATAATATCATGACACCCAATTAGAGAGAATGGACATTTACTTTTTGTAAGGCTGAAGACTGATGAGCCAAGCTGGACATACGAATGTGATGAACAATATGAGCAATATCCCCAGGACAGCTGCAACTGCTGACACTGTTACCAAAGCAACAATGGATACACAACATAGGGTCAAGGTCATTCCAATCTGGCTTCCTGGGATAGCCTTCTGTATAAACAAAATCTCATTTTTATAGATTTTAAAAATCTACATGGAAATTCATTATTTTCATCTTACCTTCAATTAAAATGACTTGCAAATATTTGAATCAGTAGAGCAACACTGTTGATTTAAATGTACATGTACATATGTATTCACAATGAGAATTCAGTTTTTCATTTCTTGTCTGCAATGAAATAGCCTGCATGATTAATATGTCAACTTGCCTTCATTTGTTTCCTCAACATTGGCCAGAGACCAAACACGAGTAGGGAAAGTGTGACTGTAGCAAAGGCATGCCATGTTGTATGGAGTCTGGAGGCCAGACACACCGAGGCGAATATCCCAGCATTGAGAGACAAAGCCTCTGAAACCCTGTAGATACAATATAATATCAGTTTATCTGATGTGTTTACAATAACAACAGTTTTACTGTATATCACCAACAGTATTATACATGTACATGTAAAAATGTTTCATGTTGTATAATTGCTGCTTTTACTAAATATCACAATCACAAAAACAACGCTGGATAACTAAAACTGCTGATTATGTTTGAAAGTAGTAATACCAAATTAACACAAATATTTCCATACTACCAAAAGTTTCGAAAGTAAATCATGACAATGTTCAGCTTTTTCCAATTCATTTTATATACAATGTATAACAATAACTGGTTGTGCGACCTCAATAAGAGATTAAACCGAGACCCCCCTACAACACTCCTACTCAATGCCAACAGAACAATGGCTATAGTCAACAAGACAAAATGTATAATAGGTTATTATGTCTGTAGTCATTACCAACATAAATAATAGAGCTAATTGATTTAAAAAGTAAATTATGAAAATGTTTATCAAAACACCTAGCAATAGGCGGAGTCATGTAGGCAGTAAACCTATAACTAACTTATTAACTACCAATTTTCTCCCTATAAAAAAATAATGAACATTAAAATATTTTAAATCAGATTACAATACAGTTATTATATAATTTACCAATATGTCTACCAGATAGATAGTTACTAGTCCTGTGTTAGAAATAGAGGTTACACAACGAGTGGTTGTTGGATATGGAATTTATTTCACACGAGTAAGTTATTTTTTAAAAGTTACTAAAGACACGAGCTTTAGCGAGTGTTTTTTGCAACTTTTAAAAAATAACTTACTCGTGTGAAATTAATTCCATATCCAACAATTTCGAGTCGTGTGACCTGTTTCTACCACAATGATATCGGTTTAGGGAAACGTGGCCAAGTATAATTTCGCGTATGCAAATAAAGTGTACCGGTGACGTCTGGCACCCGGTGATGTGACGTCATTAGATTATTGATGACGTCAATAACAATTGCAGCTTGGGTCAAAGTTCACCGTGTTAGCCAATCAAAATGTGTACAGAGTTTATACCACGTGTGGTATAAACAGATTGTTAATCAACAGCTGTAATGATTAACTGATGGTCTGAGAGTTGAATAACACAGGGTATTGTGGTAGAAACAAGTTTTATCAAGTATTGTTGTTATATAATCTTTCACTTTCAGGCTTACATTGCAGCGCTTGCTCCGTAGTCATGGAAGATGAGGTTAGCGAGCAGCATCACTGTTGTCATGGCGTAAATGGTATCAGTGGAGATAGTTTCTGTCAATGAGACCAGAACTGGAGACAAGCCAAAACTGAACCCCGTAAATATCACAGCTGTCTTCAAATCATCTAGCACTGAAACAAACAAATAATATAAAATGTTAATTTGACACTAATGACTAAATGTTGATGAGGGGTAAACCAATTATAAAAAATAAACAGCCACCATATTTATCCTAAAATAAGCCACTTCCCTTGTGTACAATTTTTAACATTAAAGTTTACCTGGTACTAAATTTTAAATAGATGATTCTGCAAAAATGAAGAAGAGGATTTATCTGTGGGTTTACATGCAGAAAAAATTAGTAACAGAGCTGGAACCAAATCAAAATTTGCACCCACTAAAAGAACAAGTTATACAGTAACTCAATCCATTATACATTAAGCTGCAAAATTATCCTTAGGTTTATCATGCCTGTATACATATCAGCATGTATTGATATGATTTGTATTATATTACAATGATTAACAATAGCCAGAACTTTTTTCAGAACACCCATAGACTGGCGAATCTCCATTCCTGATATTTTTTCTGAAATTGTACTGCTTAATTTGTGCTCAATTAAAACAAAAAAAAATCAGTCTGTAAGTATACCAGATACCAAGCAACCTCCCCCACAGCTATAACTGTACAAACTCCCCACAGCTATAACTGTACAAACTGAAGTTTTTATATTTAAGAAATAATTAAGGATGATTCGTGTATTATTGCAGGATATACAACGAGGACGAGGATATTTTGCAATTGAATAAATAACGAAGGCCGCAGGCCTGAGTTATTAATTAAAATTGCAAAATATCCGAGTCCGAGTTGTATATCCTGCAACAATACACGAATCATCCTTAATTATTTCTTAAATGACACGAGTCAAAGTTGATTATTTCTATTCTACCATGTACTGTTTAGTTCTGAGATCGGCCTCTTTCTAATAGAAAAACAGCAAAGAAACCCCGAGAAAATTTTGTAATTTGTTTCTTGAGTATTGCATTATTTGTTGATGAAATATACAGGCAATTCAGTACTACGATCAAGAGCATCTATCATATGGCATTGATTTTGAAAATTAAAAAAAAAAGGATAATAAAAAAGAAAAAAAAGGGGGCCTCCATAGGATTCGAACTCGCGTCGTGATAAAAATGTATGGAAAGACTAACCCATTAGCCCACTCGGCTATAGTAACCTTTCATAAAATTGGTGAATATTAGATATATAAAATTGTTACAGCCGTGACTCCCGACTGTGTATTATTGGCACGAGCGTGGGTTATTGGAAAATAATACATGGTTTTAAACCAATCAAAACTGGCGTTGCATATATAGCAAACATGGTAGAATGTTACATATCCTTATGGGTGGGTGACTGTTGTACATGTACATGTAGGCACAGGTGACTGAAAGAATAGCTGTTATAACTTTTATTTTTAAAATGTTTTTTTAAATTTTTTTATAACATCTTTTTTCTTTGGTGTTGTTTTCATTATGCAAAATATCAAATTATCAATTTGACAAAGTATGAAATACATTTTGAATGAATGATCTACAGTGCAGTCACTCATACATGTACATGTATAAGTAAATTTGTATCAGGTATGTGGAAGAGGTCTTTTAGTTTCTTCATTAATTAATCAACCTTTAATCCTTGCTCACCTGTTCTATGTGGACCTTTGATTCCTATCACATGGTCTGTGTAAAGCTTGACCAGGTAACCAACCATGGTAACCGCTGCCATGGCTATCACTAACAACCGCGGCGATAGTTTCTGGTTGTACATGTAGATATAGGCAACCACAAAGAGGCACAAACTGTAATAAAATTTATCAACTTTATAATTATACCGTATTGAACATACTGTATTTTATCTCAAAAATACCTGGTTAGCATAAATTAACACACATTCCAACAAGAGGCCCAAGGGCCTTAACGGTCATCTGACTCTAAATTAAAGAACATTATACTATTGTAGTATGTATTCTCTGTAGCAGGTATAGTGGCACTGTTGGCCATGATGGCCATTGTGGAATTTGGATAAACACGAAAAATAGCACTTGATCAAGACTATCTCAGGATCATTTCTGGTAAGTAAGAGCTGAATCCCACTGGTGGAATTTGAAAAAAAGTTTGAAATAGGTGTTGTTCAGGAAAACCATGATTGCGCAATCATGTTACAAAATGGCTGCCGTGGCAGAGGCAAAAAAATAACAACACTTTGTTGGCTCTGCTTCCTTAACATCCTCACCAATTTCAAGCTCAATCGCACCAGTGGAACTGGAGAAGAAGTTTAAAATGTGTTTTTCAGGATGGTTGCCATGGCGGCCATCTTGGATTTCTAACTGACCCATAAATAACAACACTTGGCCAGGATCATCTAAAGATCATTTCTGGTATGTTAGAGCTGAATCCCCCTGGTGGAATTTGAGAAGAAGTTTCAAATAGTTCAGGAAAACCATGATTACATAATCATGTTACAAAATGGCCACCTTAGCTGCCATGTCAAAGTTTTAACGATGCCGAAAAATAACAACACTTTGTTGACTATCTTTCCTTAACATCCTCACCAGTTTCCAGCTCAATTGCACCATTGGAACTGGAGAAAAAGTTTAAAATGTGTTTTTCAAGATGGTTGCCATGGCGGCCATCTTGGATTACTGACTGACCTGAAAAATAACAACACTTGGTCAGGACCATCTCAGGATCATTTTTGGTAAGTAAGAACTGAATCCCATCGGCGGAATTTGAGAAGAAGTTTCAAATAGGTGTTGTTCAGAAGAACCATGATTGCGCTATCATGTTACAAAATGGCCAACGTGGCTGCCATGTCAAAGTTTTTACAAAGCCAAAAAATAACAACACTTTGGTGACTATCTTTCCTTAACATCCTCACCAGTTTCCAGCTCAATTGCACCATTGGAACGGGAGAAAAAGTTTAAAATGTGTTTTTCAAGATGGTTGCCATGGCGGCCATCTTGGATTTCTGACTGACCTGAAAAATAACAACACTTGGTCAGGACCATCTCAGGATCATTTTTGGTAAGTAAGAACTGAATCCCACTGGTGGAATTTGAGAAGAAGTTTCAAATAGGTGTTGTTCAGAAGAACCGTGATTGCGCAATCATGTTACAAAATGGCCGACGTGGCTGCCATGTCAAAGTTTTTACGAAGCCGAAAAATAACAACACTTTGTTGGCTCTCCCTCCTTAACATCCTCAACAATTCCCAACTCAATCGCACCAGTGGAACTGGAGAAGAAGTTTAAAATGTGTTTTTCAAGATGGTTGCCATGGCGGCCATCTTGAATATCTGACCGACCTGAAAAATAACAACACTTGGTTGGGATCATCTCAGGATCATTTCAGGCAAGTTTCAGCTCAATAGCACTGGTGGAACTCTAGAAGAAGTTTCAAATGTGTTTTCAAAATGGCGGCTGTGGCGACCATCTTGGATTTCAGACTGACCCGAAAAATAACAACACTTGGTCGGGACCATCCCAGCATCATTTCAAGCAAGTTTCAGCTCAATCCCACTGGTGGAACTTGAGAAGAAGTTTGAAATGTGAAAAGTTTACGCACGATGGACGGCGCACGGCGCACAACGCACGACGACGGATGAAACATGTTGACTTTGGGTCAGATGACCTAAAAACGCAACTACCACACAACATTAATTAGGTATCACAAAAATATTGATAATAAATTGTAATTCATCTGTACAATACATGGGCTGTCATATGAAATAAAGGCAGAAACCAATATATAATGTGATGCAATATGTTTTCATTTATTTTTGCTTTCTTTACTCAGCTGGTTGTCCTATATCTTTTATTTGGTATACACAATGTCCTAATGAGTGATCACAACTTGAGAATGTAGAACAAATATCTCATTATTGTCCCATTTGTCTATAATTTTCACATCATTATCATATTAATATATCCCTATCATTTCACAGAGATAAGACCTTAAACAAAAGTAGTCTGCATTTTAAATTTATATAAATATATCTTAGGTCTCTGCTTAAACCCATAACTTACTTTCAGAACTTTATTCTATTTATATACCATGACCTACTTTTGAGGACATTATGGTCTGAAGGTGTATGTCACGTTGTTGAGTAATGGCATATATATATATATATATAGTACCTGAGCTGGAGGCAAGGGTACTTTTCATCATGAGACAACACTACCAAACCATAGTGCCTCCAAAAGAAGGCAATATTTTTTTTAACATGTAGTACATCACATTTACAGGTAACTTTGCCTGAATTTCGTTTCAATGGAATATTTCACCACTTGAGGGTCTATCAGCACCAACCATTTTCATCATCAGTGTCCACCACAACAGTAAAAGTGACGTCACATTTTCATATCAGAGCGACAAGAACAGAAGACTAAATGCTTTATCAAAATTCCTTACGTCAATCATGGACTTAAATATAAATCTAATTTACAATTGCAAGTCTGTGCACCAACTGACACTTAATTTCAAGTAGCAACTGTTTTGATAATAATGAGTAAGAATTTTTTGAGGTACTTTTTTGATCCGATACATGAATGTTTTTTTTGGTCATTACCTGCTGATTTGCTGCGTCACTTCACCAGAATTCCTTACAACTGACCAATAGGAATAGGTTCTAGTGTATACTGCAATGGAAAAACAAAATAGAAATACACACTGTATACATGCATGCACTTTAGCAATACGATAAATAACTTTCTTAAAATGGGAGCAAACCAATAAACCTCGATCCGACCCCTTTTTTCAGGAATCGTACACCCAATTAGAACACAAAAGCTAGTGCATCTATTGTGATTTCTTGAGTATTTCTATAAATTACAAATGTACACTTAACAAAATGTGTGGTATAACAAACTATATCACCTGTTTATACAGTTTAGTGTAAGCTAACATTTACACCGTGGTGCACTACATTTAAACTACAGGTAAACTAGTAGTACACTACATTTAAGCTACAGGTAAACCAGTAGTGCACTACATCCAGTCAGGTGTGACCACAAATCCCCCTATACAGGTACTGGACAGTGCAACTGGACACCTGTGTTAGATACCTGTAGTTGTTACATATACAGACCTGTGTAAATTGACTGCCTTATATCTGTCATCCTGACTTTACCAGATATATTTAAATCTTGATAAAATTTTATCTAATATTAACTCAAAATAAATTGGCTGTGTTTCTTATATGATATATTGCACAAGAGGACTTAAAACTCTATCAATTGGATTTTTATAATTATTTGGGTGTTTTATCATTGATTTTGTTTTAAAAAATTCA
>NW_022980923.1:0-12388 GCF_902652985.1 Pecten maximus
TAAAGAGAGTCTGGACTTCATTAATCTTTAAAGCAGTTCGGATTCCCACACTATAACCATATATAGCATTGTTAGAGTTTTACAAATAAAACAAATTGAATATGAACATTATTTCGACATTTGGTCTAATCCAACCAGGTGAGCGATACAGGCCCCATGGGCCTCTTGTTGAAATGATTATGGCATGCACAAGTGGGAAAAGTTCCTATAATGAAATAAAAAAATAAATGTATTGATATCAATAGATGAATAGTTCGTTGATTGGTGTATGAACTTGTGTCAATTATAGAACAATTAATTTCAATTAATAAATATTATAGCACAAAATCAGGCCTAAAAAATACCTGTGTTTCCGCAAACACTATATTTTGTGCCTACCCTCAGGTTTTCTTGGACATTTTCAAGGAAGGACTATTAAAGTCAAGATTCCTCGTCTATATAACCTTAGTAAAAAATATTTAGAAAATTAAAAAGATTTTCCTACCTGCCTTGTTTTCTAGCATGTTAGTGGAAACACGTGCATTATTTTTTAGGCCTCAGTGCCACCTACCAGAAATATCATCATTCAAATAATTTATAAATTAATAATATCAACAAATCAGTGTTTTACCGATCAATGTGTATTCCTTTACTGTTGATATCCCGACGTTTTATTGTTGTGCGAGTGTTGATCAGAGCAATTTAAAATAATTATTAGTAACGGTAGTAAGAGGTTCCAACATTGTCGAAGATTACAATTTTATCTGAATTTAAGTACATCCCTATTCAATCTTGCAGGGTGATTGTGCATCATATTTGTACAATGTAATGAAATAAAGATAGACGTTTAATTTTAATGTCTTGTGTGGGATTATATTACAAATGACACTATAATAAAATTGATGAATTTAATTTGAAAGTTATAGAAGTAAAGTGATATGGGGGTGGGATTGCAAGCAGACAAAATAATGAAATTCTGAATACCATTTATTAGTATTTAGTAACTACATGCATTTGGCCAACAACTCACATACAGTATGCTGAGAAGTCTTTAAGCAATTTGCCTGTACCACAGGCATTTACTGCCAAAAAAAGTTCCGTTTTCAGTTATCAACATTCATTTTGGAATTATTTCAATTTAATACAACATTGTTAAAAGAACCTGTATCACAGGTATTTAAACTTAAGCTCGAAATGAGGATGAACAAACAAACAAGTCTGGGTCATTGTCAAACACTGAAAGTCAGAAGACAAAACATCATGTGTTTTGAATTAGAGTTCAATTAATGGTCATCATCAGGTGGCAGTGGGGGTTTCTGATTTGATCATCACCAACTTCATGTAATGGAAGGGGAGGGAAGATTTCCTGGTCTGGCCTCGATACAGTACAGGTGGGGGATCCATACATGTAGGATGCTGAGGAATTCCATGAAGCAGCACTGGTAGCAGGCCTAGGTACACCCGGATTAACAGGCCAATATGAATAGGGCGTGTTCCAGTCGTACATTGAAGGACTAGCAACATAATTCCAGGGATACCACACTGGAGCAGGACTGCTGGTAATGGTTGCAGACGCAGGGCAAATTGGAATGGTTGTCACTGTGGTACATGGAGTGATATTACTTGTGTCGGTCATGGAGGAAACATCTACATTGTCATCAATATTTCCACAATTTAGAGTGATTTTGTTTCGGCCACCATTGAGTTACTTCTCGACATCGCCTGCGTTAAGTCTCTCTGGTACTTTTCCCCCTGTTGCTACCTTTAACAACCTGATATCTTTCTGCAGCCTTTGGTTGCCATCTCTATTGCAGTATTTATTTGGAAACAGACCCTTTAACTGGACTTTCACTTGTGTTACAAACGATGTTGCATTGGTTTTCATGAAAATCTTTAACGACTGCGGCTGTGCCGATTGATCTTTCAGTGTTCTATCAAGGGAAGCAATTTTTTTTCCATCTGAAAATTAGAAATAAAATAAAAGTGAAAATCTTGGGCACATGATGGGACAAATAGAGAACATGGTTTGTTTCTTCTCTATATTCAGTAAAAATTAAGACACTAATTGTGCATTTTCAATTATCATCAAAATAACCGAACATACTCCATGGTATCAGGAGTAGACTCAAAATTCTAAAGTTTTTTGTATAGACAATTAAATTTTCAACTTCCATGTTGATCAATTGTGAGATCGGAACCATAATGGCTTTTCATTATTTTTATTGTACTCATTTTCAAGTCTGTATGATATCATTCTGTGACTGACTTGTGCACAGATGTACAGCTTACTCAATTATACATGTATTGTACAGGGCTGGGGTGGTAAAAGGGGACGTCACACCGTATATAATTTCAAAATACCTCAGTCAATTCTGCTTTGAATTCCTTGTGCTTGTTTAGCAAGCCACAGTAGTGGAAGCCTCCACATTTGAGATATGGACAGGCTTTGTCGCCTCGATTCCCATTTGCCCGGTGTCCAGGATGGTGGCAATTATCGCAGACAATTAGTTTCCTGTGTTTTGATATTGATATAATGAAAAACATTTTATTGTGAATATCTTCTTTGATTCGTTGTTTCAGAAACATGTTATATATGTTTCTGGTTATTTTATGACTTTTGTCAATTCCAATTGGATTGTGCGTTGTTGAGACGTATATATATGATTAAACGATGACGTCATCATCAATTGAATAAAGCTGGCACTTCTTACAGTTTTCATTTACATAGGAAAGGAGTTCCTTCATCGCAATGTTATATTTTCGTAATTGAACTTCGTACATATAATTATCAAGTATCCTGTCACTGACGTCGACACCCGTGTACACATGTGTATCCATCACTCATCAGCCAGTCGAACCACGTGGACGATGAACTAAACTGTTCCAACTCATGCGGGGGATAACGGAATGATCATTGTTTCATTTGTTTGACAGTTTAATTAATACCTGTTCCAGTCCAACAACTTGTTTTGATATCCAGTTACTCCACTTCATACAGAATATTAGTACTAACAGTGACTTTTCTGCAAAATTTAACAGCGAACAGTCAGGACGTGAATTTGAAGAAACTGAACAATATCATTATGACAAATATGAACCTTTTATCTAGCCCTTGATTTACAATGTTTTAGTACCCATTCCCATGTCTTAATTATATTGCACAACATCATTGTTTTCCAAATGTTCATGAGTATTTTCTCAGAAAAATTATATCGGAAATATAATATTCAATTAAGAGCGAAATCTCTGCTGATATTACTGTGAATAACTTGTGATGTTTGGTTAACAATTTTAAAGGATGAGCATATAATCAATAAGTATATCAACTGTATTATGTTGTTAAATGGATTTCGGGTAGTATTATATGGTACATTGTAATGTTTTTTGAACTTTGGTGATTTGATGCTTGTAGTATTTGGTGATAATTGGTATTGTATGATGTTGTGACTATTTATGAACCATAAGGCCACGCCGAGGTATTTTTCAGCACGTATATAAAGCTACGATAAGGCTGATATGGATAAATATAAGGCTGGCAGCTGGTTAATATTGTAGATTATTTAAATGTTGTAAGTTTTGTTATGGTCAATTTCTCTATAACTTTAAATCACATGGTCTTATGACGCAACATGTTGATGCTATAATGTTATGCAGTTAGTGGAGTATTGCCAGAACCAACTAAATTGATGTTATATGTACCTGTATGTATTGTTTTCATTATATAATCTTGAGCTTGATAAAATGTCCCAAAACTTTATCCAATTTAAGATGTACTTGTTAACATAGTTGTTAAAAAAATATGTTGCTGATTATGTTTAACTTTCCCAAACTGTGATGTTATAAAGTATAGAGTGATAATTTGACAAATTGTTCAGACAATGAATCGGAGTGTGAAAGTACACTTGATGCTTGGCCAGCTCAGGTACTTATGAGAGGTATGTGTGTAATTTTTGTCTGCAGTAATTTTCTCATTTTTACCACTATATTTTGATCCTTCACTTCATTAACTTTAAGGTGATTTATTATTTCTTGATAATATTCGGTTAACCTCTTTACTCGTTTTTTTAATTGTAATCTTCCACACCCATAGTAAAATTGTGTATCCCCAATTTTAATTTTGTAGGCGGGGATGTTATGTATATAGTTATATGGGTGTTATGTATATAGTTATATGGGTGTTATGTATGTAGTTATATGGGTGCGAGGAGATTACACATTACAGTCTAAGGGAGATAATAAAACTCCAGTATGTATCGGAGTTATTCCCCCTTTTGTAAATCTCTTGTGATAAAAGATTATAATTGTTAGAATACAGAAAGATTTGGAACAGGAAAGACGTGTTTATTTTCATTGCCTAACTATAATATCTGGAATGTAAATCAGCGAGTCCCCTACCAACCTCACAGTTCACTACACTGGTCTTCTAATAATCATCATATTAATGTAATGGCATGTCAAATTCATCAATTAGATCTAGGATTGAACCACATGTGCTTCCACATGTTTACTGGATGTGTTAGCTTAAACCTAAGCATATTTGTGTTTTTAAAACATTTAATATCAAGATTCGCTGGACTGGTCTTCTAATAATCATCATATTAATGTAATAGCATGTCAAATTCATAAATTAGATCTGCCCTGCAGGTAGGGCGTAAGAATTGTATCTGCTGCCCCCATTGCATGATCGCAAGAGGCGACATAATTTGGGATCCTTTCTTTTCTTTCTTAACAACTTTCTTCTTCCTAATGTCTCCCTTGACAATGCCTCACTTTTGGCCTTTAGTTGAGCGTTCGCCGCTGTGAGGAAGGCTTTGGGTTCTGTCCCCTAGCCGAGACATACCAGAGTCTTTAACAAGGGCCCAATGGGCCCAAATCGCTCACCTGCAATGCAGTGATTTTTTTTGTATGTGGACCCTGCAGTTATTTTTGAGTCTGAAGTATGATTGCATATTCAACTTAGGTGATTTTAAAAGTTTATTTGAGTTTTGACATTGAATGTAGGTGAAGAGTATTGATATGTTCATATATTGTAGGTGCTAATTGCAGCATGCTACAAGGTTAGTATTATGATTTGGGCGTTTTGGTATGCAGAGGTGAATAGGAGATTTTGGCATAAATGCGAGTCAACGTTTTTCATTATAGCTGTTCATCTCATCGTGATTCTGGCCTTGAATAAATATTATCTCAATCTAACAGCATGTTGTAAAGAACAAAACAAAGTAAGCAGCATTTAATAAATTTTATTTGGCATATTTTAAGGTATCATTTATCAAAAATGTAAACATAAAAGATATTGGTAAAGATAGGAGAGTTTTGGAGATATGGGTTTGGTTTCCAAGGAAGGGTGAAGAGGCAATTGGCACAATGAAATGTTAAAACAAAAGGTAGTTCAAATGAAGAATCAATGGTAACATACATGTTAATGGGACTAAAAGATGGTAAATATTAGAAAGCATACAAATGGGCCTAAAACAATGATTGAAAAGTGTAGCTGAATATTACAGGTTGGAGAGCTTTGGGAAAATGAAAATTTTACACTTTTTTTTTTTATCTGAACTTGGATTGAAAGTTAAAGATTGTAACAGCTACAAAGTTTGACTAAGAAAAAGATGTGTGCACTGTATTAGCCATCAAACTCTGACTAAAAAGGTTAAACTAAACACACAGTATTAGCGAATGAACTGTGATTAAAAAGGTTGAATTTGCATACAGTATTAGCCACTGAACTTTGACTAAAAAGGTAAAGTTAAATTGAAGACACAGTATTAGCCATCAAACTCTGACTAAAAAGGTTAAACTAAACACACAGTATTAGCGAATGAACTGTGATTAAAAAGGTTAAATTTGCACACTCAGTATTAGCCACTGAACTTTGACTAAAAAGGTAAAGTTAAATTGCATACACAGTATTAGCCATCAAGTAGGTATTACGTAATTAATACAATATTAATAAGATAGGATGGGGTAAATGTTTGTCATGTCAGGCTGCCACAGTACATGCACCTGTTAGGCCATCCATGGGTCACCTTTCATCCTCTTCCTACTGCCTGCTTTGCCTAGCCAAGCATGGTATGTCAAGATGGGGGCAATGGGACCTTGGGGACCCCTCTGCTGGAGGAAGAGGATTTGTTTGGTTAGCCAATCACCTCATAGGCTCAGCAGTTTTCAGCCAATAGCAGCCAAGCAGAGGGGTGAAGTTCATGTGCTCTGACCTGCCCAGTTAGTCTCCAAAACACTATGTGAGTGTAAGGTCCAGATGCCAGCTCTGACCGGATATTGACTGTCCTGGCGGCAGAAAACCCCATCCCACCCATCCCTTATATCTTTGTGTTATCTTATTTTAGTGAGTAGTATCCTTTATGTTTGTAGTTAGTAGTTTGTAATTGTCTCTTAGCAGAAGACCAATATTTCATATGTTATCCACAGCTTCATATTATGTATATTATTACATAACATTACATAATCATTAAATATTGGTTATTTCTGGCCCAAACCTGTGTTTGAGTTTAATTTGTTTGTATTCTACAGTAAATCTGATTAATACTTTGACTAAAAAGGTAAAGCTGTACATAATGGCTATTAAATTTGAAACAAGGTAAATTTGTCAAAATTTAGAAATATTTACAAGGATTTATGGAAATTATACATCAAATGTAGACAGGAGGAAGATTTTGTATTTAGGTTTTTTGCAATGATGTGGGGTACATGATTTGAAGCATGTTACAAGAATTTGCATCTAATTAAGGGTTATTGCATATCAACCTGATTTGACTTGAAGATTCAAAACTAAGTTGTTCTATCAATAGTGTTTGATTTTTATCTTATTTGAATGTATTTTTGAATGTTAGTTAGGTGGGAGTCATAAACTAAAGTTTGGGTCTGGGGAGTGTGGGGTGGGGTAGATGTTATAGTGGAAAAGCCTTTAGAAACATGCACACATGTACACATATATAGTTTAATTGTATACTGTAATCAACATATGAATAATGAACATATTGGATAATCAGAGTATACTGTGATAGTAAAATTTAAAAGAAAAATGTAAACTACAAGAGTAGTTATGTTAGTTGCTGATAAACTTATACATTTGTACATACACTATTGTGAAATAGTAATGCTGGAATGTTATTCTATGATTGATTAGTTATATATTGTTAAAAACAAAAACATATTAAAGTAATCTACACTAGTAAACATTTAAGAAATGATATGTACAATATGAACATGTTGCATCATTCAGGATACTGGCCTAAAATAATTGCAAGATAAGAAGGTAGTTGGGAATGTTAGATGGAAATTGTTGAAAAGGGGTAATATGATGAATTTTCTTATATATATAAGTAGATATATACTTAAATATGTCATGATATTTTTAATATAAATAGAAAAAAAATCTTTCTGAAATTTGAAAGAGTGAAACAGATACTTTGGGTTGTGATGCAACATATTCATTGGAAAATGCATAAATGTATTGGTATATCACGGCATCCAGTTGACCCTTGACTTTTAGCAATTTCAGAAGTCAAATCACTAATTCTGAGAACTCTGAAGGGTCAAAACATGTCAAATAGACATGTCCCTTCAAACCCAAGAGTCAGATCTCATTTAGGGGAGTCAAAAACATACTCTCAAGGGTCTACTGGATGCCCTGGTATATTAAAGAGGATGACCTTGGCATACAAATACAAATATCATAAAACTTGAAATACTTTCATTATAGGAATATTAACTTGATAACTAATCTACAGGAACAATTTTCTGAAGTGGTATCAACAGCAAGTTCCAAAACAAAGAAACCAAAAAGTTACATTACAGCGCTGTGCGCTGAAGTGTGTACGGTCAAAGTGTAACACAAGTACGACAGGTATTGGTACTACATTACTGTGTATCGACAGTACTCTAACAAAGTCGATCGCGCTGAGTAAGCGTTGATTTGATTGGTCGAACTGAATGCACACACCTTTCTCAGCACTCGTGTGCACATGAGTAAACTTGCGAGAATGGCGGTTATGAAAATGTTCTTCAAGTGAAATATTCAGTGACAAGTTTATAAATGAAGGTCCATATATGAATTTATCCTGCAACTGCCACCGCATTGTCGGAATACACCCACCGTATATATATTTTTGCTGTATATACGGCAGTGACGGAAAACAGCTGTATTTTGGAATCTTAGCACGTGCGTCAGTTCGACTGACCTACTTCAAAGTTAAACTACGTTTAAAAGACGAACATATTTCTGTGATATTTGACACCGTTTCACATAAAAATGATTATTTTTGATGATTATTTTCATGACTGTTGGAGGATAAATAGAATACATAGTCAGTGTTTTAAAATATAAGCTGTATTTATGGCTCGGGACAGAAAGACAAAAGTGGCGATTTCTTTACCCTCGCCAAAATACAGCTTATATTTTAAGACACTGACCATGTATTCTTTATGTATATACTATACATACATATATGGAACGTCATCACCATCGTGCCAAGCCCCTGTGCTCCGGAACCCAGTTTTGTCTGATGTTTGACCCTTCCAAATTACATGTAAACTGAATCGCTATCGTGACCCAGATAGTTTAGCTTGTACACGAGGTGTGAAAGGAAGTGCAAATGCTATCTACCCTATACAATGGACTTTCCCACTCTCAAATCAGTGTATTGGGAAAATATATCACCGAACTGAAGGGTCGACCTGGTCAGCTGGTGACAAAGTTCGAAGGGCTGGTTAGCTTGACGATCATCAATCAATACGTGCGTAATTTTCAAATACACTGACTGTGTTGTCCATATTGAAAGAACATCTGCATAATAAACATTTAAATGTATAAATATTAGATATATTGTAAATTTAGCTGGTTAAACCTTGCAAGTTGCAGTTATACACATGTAGTTGTGAGCTTATACATGTAATGCAAATCACCTTGGTTACTTACATGTCTGACAAAAAAACAGGGAAACTATAGGTCTAGACGGTGTACACGACGGTACGCATATAACGTACTACTTCAAACATGTAAAATTCCAAGGGCCGTGTTTACACCAGAGGGAAAAGTGAAGATAAAAAAACGAGAAAAAACTGTTTATAATCTACATTCAGAAGGACTCTCATATTCAGCCATCAGTGATAAGACCGGTTTGTCTAATCAGGATGTCGCAAAATTATGAAGATTTTTTATGCGACTAAGTCTTTAGCGCCCATCGTCAAACGGAAACCACTGAAAAGTAAAAAGGTGATTCAAGATGTTATGGAATTCATCGAATTCAAAAAGAAATGTAAACCAAGTATTTAAGATGCTCTGGATTTCCCTGCTTCGTTCATGTCTGGATTTTTCCGACAGTGTGGATATGTATAATCACGGAAGGTATCATATAAGTTGTTCATAACAACATGGCATATATATGTGTGTAACAACCCATGTGTTCAACGAGTACCAGATCTTTATTAAATGCTTAAAACTTAACGTAAAAGTTGTCGTTGTTTTGCATAGTCATGTAATTATATGTAATCGCACACGTGTGTATACACAGCCACGGTCCTGGTACAGTACATACTCCGTGTTCGCCCCGCCTCTTTCGGCACAGAACCAATCAGGAAGGTCGATACATTGTTTCAAGCTTATCGGTTGGCGATTCAATACAATCAACAGTTGCTGTACTACTATTGAAAAAGTACCGTACACACTTCAGCGCGCAGCGCTGTAAAACAGTATTGCAAGGCAAGAAGTAGTAATGTTTGATTGCATATATATCAACAAGAACTATATAATTAACTAAATGTAAACTAGTAAACATATAACAAAAAATAAAGTGAGCAATATAAGAACATGACAAACCACTGAGGATATACTGTTTAAAAAAATAATAAGATAATTATATGGAGGTAGTTGAGACCTAAATTGGGGGGAAATAAGTATTATTATATGAGTTGGCATTTTAGGAAGATGATTTTTAAGGTTGTTTTATAATACGGTAATTATAGTAATGACTATAAATGTTTATATAAGAGGTATAAAAATATAATCTGAAGCTAGTTAGTATTTGTGAATCAACAAGGAGTAATTTTATAATAAGCATATAAAACAAAATGCAGGAAACAAATATTTCAACGAAAACATTTTTTTAATTGAACATAATATGTGTATCATTGTATTTAGAAAAAAAATTTTCCAATAACTTTAATTTTTTCATATTTAAACTGGGTTTCTTTAGAGTTTATTGACTTAAGAAATTGAAGAATGTTGTTTTATTGGTTGTACTGTCTCTTCAGTAAGTATATGTTGAGACATTATGTTTTAAATATTTTTAAAGAACCTTATTTACGACTTACCTATCCTGATTTTTTGGACACATTAGTGTTAACAACACACTTTTTTTCGCCCTTAAAAAGTTAGCTAATATCTACAATGTTCATGGTAGCATCAAAATCATGTTCTGAAACAAAATTCTACGATGCTTTGGTTAAGGGCCCCTGTGTATTCCAACAAAATATCTACCGACCCAGGACTCTAGTTTTTGTCAGTAGGTATTATTAATGAAATTTATGCAATAAAATGTATCAGAAATTCAACCATGGTTAAAAGTAGTTTATTTGGAGTTCTGGGATTGGTATATATATTTAAATGGAATAGCTTTAATTAATGGAATACTGCTGTAAAATATGTAACTAATATAGAGAAAATAAAAGTAATCTGTAGTTTCCGAGACACTGTTGCATGTATTGTTTATGTATTGGTAAAGCTTGCATAAAGTTATTTTTATTGATAATGTAGGTACAAATTAAAATAATAAATTGTAAATTCAAGAAGTCAGTTTTTTAGGCTCACTCTGGTTGCGTAATTTGAGCAAATAAATGTGAAATAATATTTGCAGGTATATGTAAAGTTCAATGTATCAAATGTGTTATATGAAACACAAATTATGGGCAGATAACTATTACGAGACAAAATCCACAATATTGTGATAATGTATTACAACATTTAAATGAAAATTACATGAAACTTGTTATGGTGTTACTATTGATTTTCAATGTGATAAGAAACTAAAGGTTAATTTTAAATTGTCTATAAGGAATGATGGAAGAGTTATTTTAAGCAAGCTCGATAGTCTTGGGGTTTCTGGACTCAGCAGAGTGAAGAGTGAGAATGAGCTCATTATCAATGAGGAATTCCTCTAGAGCATCTGCATCATTGAGTAGGTTAAGTTTATTGCAGGATGTCAGGAATTTCGTTACAGTGTCATTGTACACGGAGAAACGGGTTGGGTTGTTGTTGAACTGGATGATGACTGTGCAGGTTTTTTTTGCACTGACTCAGCTTCATTCTCATTTTGCATGACTGACACTTGTAGGACTGTGTCGATTGCATTTGCGAATGAGCCAAGTCAATTTTCGTGCTGCAGCCTTGGCAGGCATTAGAGATGGTAACAGATGCCAGTGATGGTGTTCCTTGCACTTTTGTTGGTTGGTTTATCTTGTCATCAAAGGCAACTTCAGTGATGTCTCGAGCATTTGAAATTGTTGTCTTGACTGTTGTAGACAGGTAGCGTTTCGAATCGAAGTCCTTAACAGTCAAATTATCAAACATGTAGGAGTTGTGCAAATTCACCTGGTCTATGTGGGTATCCCACAAAGACACTCTTATTGACCCAGAGATATCTGCAACATCACAATTTTTCAGTGGGAGATTCCGGCCCGACTTGGTTTGGATGTTTGTTATTTGGTCATCCATGTCCATAATTTTGGCAGTGATGCATACCTGGAAACGGAACAAATGTTTTGTTTAAAAGTATTTGTGATATTATTGGTTCAAATGGCATAAAATAAAGCATTTAGAGCACTGTGGTTGATATAAAGGTATGTCATGTTTTTTATATCAAACTATGGTAAGCCGGCGGTAAGTACGAACAAACATTTCTTCCAGAAAAACTATAATTATTTAAACCAGCTGTAATAGTTTGAACTCTGGTTGTTTATAATTAAGACATTTTTGAATAGTTCAAACATGAGAAATGAAGAATGTTAAGTATTTTGAAGACCCTTGCATATTGAAAGAATATTTGATTCTATTTTTTTAATTAATATTAGGGTCTGGACAAGAACATTTTTGAAATTTGAAACAAATAATAACCTTATTTAATAAAATTTTAGAAAAATGGCAATGTAGTTTGTTGTAACTTGATGTCAATTCCTGATCATATTTCTTGTGTATTCTAGCGACATACAAATGAATATGAATTGTTGGTTTAGTTACACTAGATATAAGTGTCATTTTGGCAGACTAGTGATGAGTCATGTGACAACTGTGGCTATGTTGTGGAATAAAGTAAATAGGGTTGGTTTTAGGCTTATATGAAATGGTCCTGCATATGAACTCAGGAAGAACAGATGTAGATAGTTTTTCTGTGAATGC
>NW_022980924.1:0-12398 GCF_902652985.1 Pecten maximus
ACAACAGGTAATTACCCAATTTCTTTTACACTAATCATCCTTCCCAAATTTTTGAGTTACATCCCTTCCCCTATCGCATAACGTTTACACTTTGTCCTTACGTCTCCTGCCTTTCCACCCTAACGAAAATATAGGTCGCGCGGGGAAAATACAGTGCCGCGGGTATAAAAACGGGTCCTCGCAAAATATTTTCATAATTCTTCAATGCACACTTCCGCATCAGCACTAAAATTCTTACAGGCGATTTCCCCCTTTTTACAGGAGCAATAACCTCACTTAATATATTCTTAGGTACCGGGGAAAACGTGAAATCGGTATTGAATATAAGCCAGATTTGGTGTAGCTAGGGTATCGCTTCTCGGCCTTTTGGCTAAATCAAAGTGTAGTATCTGTTCTATCAGTTTAAAATATCTGATACTACCCCCACTGGGTACTTCGTATTAAACTGATTTTTGGGACACAGGTGAGATGCAGGGCTTGCTCCGCTCTTACCCACGGGTTGGGCCCGGTATTGCATACCTCCGGGAACGGCCCACTCCTCCCACGGGAGGAGATACAAAAAATAACATTAGTTTATCCCAACCAAATGTAGCAAACGGTATTTACTTCATGATCACATTAAGAACATTTCACTAGCCAATCACCCCTGACGACCTTAACTTGAAATGTTACCTTACCTCTCATTCAATGTCGCAACAAATACGTAGTAGATCAAATTGATATTAAAAAAAACCAACGACAACAAGATAGGAGTTAAGTGCCTAAAACAATCGGTACTATAACGAAAAAATAGTGTCTTATTTAAATTGGATATGTGCTTTTATATCTGATGTTGATAGGCTGAGAAGTGACAAATCTCGCTATTGTTGTGCGAATTATTCACATTGTATAGTAACCAGGGAAACCCAAAATGATTTCCCATAGACGATAATGTTAACGTTACCACTGTCCTGCTTAAATGGACTTTTTCAACATTTGGTCCACTAGCCATTATTTTGAAGAATGTCCCTCTCTGAAAACTGTAATAGATTGTTTAAACATTCTACCTATTTAAAATTTTTATTATATGGGGGGCCACCATCTTGTATTGAATTCAGCACCAAACATTCCCCCTAAATTTACAAACAAAACAACCCCCCTGACAAAACAGCTAGACCAAAAAATTAACTTTTGCTATAATTTTACATTTTCGTGTATTGCCTCGCCCACTCATAGAACTTGGAAACTTTTCTCATCTGAATATCCAATCAGTAGGACCCGATTCATTCAAACCCTTTCCCATTAAATTTCTGCCCAAACGGGAAAATCCACAATCTATTTTTGATTTGGTTCGTGGTCCCTGTACATGTATTTTGTGCTCAGTGTTTTCTGTGATATATCAGAGTGCGATGGAATTATCTGATTGTGAGAAACTAAGCTACGATGTGTAAGTTATGAAAACTGACCCGGATAACCCCAACGGTAACTATACAGTGTAATTTGACCCCGAAATAGAATCTTTCTACACTAATCATGTCCTTTCGCGTCATATTAACTTTTATTTAGAGTTACATCCCTTCCACCATATCGCGATACGTTGTACAACGTTGTCCTTACGTCTCCTGTCCTTTCCACCCTACGAAATATAGGTCGCGCGTGAAAATACAGTGCCGCGGGTATCAACTGGTCCTCGCAAAATAGTTCATAATTCTTCAATGCCACACTTCCGCATCAGCACTAAGAATTCTTACAGGCGATTTTCCACCTTTACAGGTCGATAACCTCACTGAATATATTCTTAGGTACCGTGAAAACGTGAAATCGGTATTGAATATAAGCCAGATTTGGTGTAGTCTAGCGGTATCGCTTCTCGGCCTTTTGGCTAAGATCAAAGTGTAGTATCTGTTCTTATAGCTTAATATCTGATACGTACCCCACTGGGGTAACTTCGATATTAAACTGATTTTTGGACACAGGTGAGATGTCAGGGGCTTGCTCCGCTCTTACCACGGGTTGGCCCGGTATTGCAGTACCTCCGGGAACGGCCCACTCCTCCCACGGGAGGAGATACAAAAAATAACATTAGTTTATCCCAAACCAAATGTAGCAAACGGTATTACTTCATGATCACATTAAAGAACATTTCACTAGCCAATCACCCCTGACGACCTTAACTTGAAATAGTTACCTTACCTCTCATTCAATGTCGCAACAAATACGTAGTAGATCAAATTGATATTAAAACACCAACGACAACAAGATAGGAGTTAAGTGCCTAAAACAATCGGTACTATACGAAAAAATAGTGTCTTATTTAAATTGGATATGTGCTTTTATCTCTGATGTCAGAGACATATATACAGAGAGATGGCAGCTCTCTATTTGCCCTTGTGTTTACATAGTGGCCCCTGACCTTCCCACAATCCTTTGCGGTCACTCGGTCAGTCTTCACTAGACGCCATATTGGAGAAAACTTGAAAACCACACACATAATTATCGATAATTTCTATTTGAAATCATCACCAAGATCCAATTATGTGCTTTAATTTTATTAATACTCTAAGTGCAGAAGTGTCATCAATATGAAATATATCACAATTTGCTGTCCAAGTGTTTGTATTTTGAGTATGAAGTCAAGCACAACGCAGGAAAGATCGGCGGGAATCTCCAATTTTCGAAAAGTCCCTATGGGGTTTTCGAGAATACGGATAAATGACAACAATGTGCATGATAATCAAGACCACATTCCATAAGTATGATAGTTTTTGGTTAATGTGGTAACTTTTGTAGTGGCCTAGATAAAACAATGTGCTTTTTGTGTGCGTTTAAAATTGACGATGTTTTGGTCTGACAGTAATGGCTGCTTAATTACAAACTTGGACATGTCGAATAGGACCCAATGGATTTTAGAAAATACGGATAAATGGCAACATGTGCATGATCAGTAAGACTATACCCATAAGTATGATAGTTTTTGGTTAATGTGGTAACTTTTGTAGTGGCCTAGATAAAACGATGTGCTTTTTGTGTTCGTTTAAAATTGACGACGTAATGGCGGCTTAATTACAAACTTGGACATGTCGAATAGGACCCAATGGATTTTAGAAAATACGGATAAATGACAACAATATGCATGATCAATAAGACTATATCCCATAAGTTTGATAGTTTTTGGTTAATGTGGTAACTTTTGTAGTGGCCTAGATAAAACGATGTGCTTTTTGTGTTCGTTTAAAATTGACGACGTAATGGCGGCTTAATTACAAACTTGGACATGTCGAATAGGACCCAATGGATTTTAGAAAATACGGATATAATGACAACAATATGCATGATCAATAAGACTATATCCCATAAGTTTGATAGTTTTTGGTTAATGTGGTAACTTTTGTAGTGGCCTAGATAAAACGATGTGCTTTTTGTGTTCGTTTAAAATTGACGACGTAATGGCGGCTTAATTACAAACTTGGACATGTCGAATAGGACCCAATGGATTTTAGAAAATACGGATAAATGACAACAATATGCATGATCAATAAGACTATATCCCATAAGTTTGATAGTTTTTGGTTAATGTGGTAACTTTTGTAGTGGCCAAAATAAAACGATGTGCTTTTTGTGTGCGTTTAAAATTGACGATGTTTTGGTCTGACGTAATGGCGGCTATTTACAAACTTGGACATGTCGAATAGGACCCAATGGATTTTAGAAAATACGGATAAATGGCAACAATGTGCATGATCAATAAGACTATATCCCATAAGTATGATAGTTTTTGGTTAATGTGGTAACTTTTGTAGTGGCCTAAATAAAACGATGTGCTTTTTGTGTGCGTTTAAAATTGACGATGTTTTGGTCTGACGTAATGGCGGCTATTTACAAACTTGGACATGTCGAATAGGACCCAATGGATTTTAGAAAATACGGATAAATGGCAACAATGTGCATGATCAATAAGACTATATCCATAGAATGATAGTTTTGTGTTAATGTGGTAACTTTTGTAGTGGCCTAAATAAAACGATGTGCTTTTTGTGTTCGTTTAAAATTGACGATGTTTTGGTCTGAACGTAATGGCGGCTTAATTACAAACTTGGACATGTCGAATAGGACCCATTGGATTTTCGAAAATACGGATCAATGACACACAATATGCATGATCAATAAGACTATATCTCATAAGTTTGATAGTTTTTGGTCAATGTGGTAACTTTTGTAGTGGCCAAAATAAAACGATGTGCTTTCTGTGTGTATTTAAAATGACGATGTTTTGGTCTGACGTAATGGCGGATTAACCAGAACATGTCGAATAAGTTCCAATACTACGATACACACATGCGCATAGCCCGATTTACCTGCTTTTCCGGGCCCCTTTTGTTTGGGGTAGGAAGAAAAAGGGGTCTGAAAAAGGGAATTTTAGTTTTTTGGGGGGTAAAGAAAAAGGGAGAAAATATTGTCGGGGAAAAAAAAGCGAGGTTTCTAATCTCCCCGTATATATGTTTGCCCGATGGTTTTTAGGGTGGAAAATGACAAATCTCCTATTTGGTTTTGCGAATTATTCCATTTTTTAGTAAAACCCTGGAACCAAAAGATTTTCCCCTAAAACATAATGGTTTAAAGTTTACCAATGTTCCCGCTTTAAAGGAGTTTTCTAAAACCTTTGGGCCCCAAAAAAAACCATTATTTTGGAAAAGGGAAAGGGAAAATTTGGAAAAAATGTAAAAGATTGGGGGTTTTAAAACCCTTTTAAACCATTTTAAAAATTTTTATTATATGGGGGGCCACCCAAACTTTTATTGGGTTCAGCCACCAAACATTCAACCCCAAATTTAAAAACAAAAAACTAACTCCCCCGGACCAAAAAAGGGCCCAGAAAAAAAATTAACTTTTTTCTATATTTTTTACATTTTTGGTTTTTATTTCCTTTGCCCCCTCATAGAAATTTTGGAAAAAATTTTTTTTCAATTTTTGAATTCCAAACAGTAGGACCCGAGGGAAATTTCCAAACCCTTTCCATTAAATTTCTGCCCAAACGGGGGGAAAAATCCCCAAAACTTTTTGATTTGGTTTTTTGTGGTTTCCCCGTACATGTATTTTGTGCTAGTTTTTTTTGTGGTTTTCAAAAGTGCGATGAAAATTTTCTGATTGTGAAAAAACTAAGCTACAGTGGGAAATTTTGAAAAAAATGGGCCCGGATAACCCCAAAAGGTAACTATTCATGGAATTTTTACCCCGAAAAGAATCTTTTCAAAACTAAATCATGTTTCCCTTTCGCGGCATATTAAATTTTTTTTAGAGTTAAATCCCTTTTCCCCTTTTTATCGCGATAAAGTGTACCCAAAGTTTTTCCTTACTCTTTCCCCTTTCCTTTCCCCCACCCCACGAAAATATAGGTCGCCCCGTGAAAATACATTTCCGCGGGTATCAACTGGTCCTCCCCAAAAAAGGTTTATAATTTTCAAAGCACACTTTCCCCATCAGAAAATTAAAGAATTCTTTTCAGGCGATTTCCCCCCTTTTAAAAAGGGCGATAACCTCACTGAAAATTTTTCTAGGTACCTGAAAAAAGTGAAACGGTTTTTTGAATATAAGCCAATTTGGGGGTAGCTAGCGGGAACCCCTTCTCGGCCTTTTTGGGTAAGATCAAAGTAGTTCTGTTTTTTATCAGCTTAATTTTTATACTAAAAACCCCCCCTGGGGGGGATTTTTTGGGTTTAAAAAAAATTTTTTTGGGCACAAGGTTTAGGGGTTTAGGGGCTTGTCCGCTCTTAACCCCGGGGGGGTTTGGGGGAATTTGCAGTACCCCCCGGGAACGGCCCCCCCACTCCTCCCCCGGGGGGAGATCAAAAAATAAAAATTAGTTTATCCCAAACCAAATGTAGCCAAAAGGTATTACTTTTATGATCAATTAAAGAACATTTCAAATAGCCAACAAACCCCTGACGCCTTAAAATTGAAATAGTTACCTTACCCCTTTATTCAAGTCGCAACAAAAAAATAGTAACAAATTTATATTAAAACACCAACGACAACAAGATAGGAGTTAAATTTCCTAAAAAAAATCGGGTAAAATTAAAAAAAAAAATTTGTTTTTTATTAAAAATTGGAATTTGTGCTTTTATATCCCGATGGGTTTTGATAGGCTGTAAAAAAGTGGGCAAATCTTGCTATTTTTGTGCGAAAAATTCACATTTTATAGTAACCAGGAACCAAATGATTTCCCATAGACGATTAAAGTTAACGTTTAAACCCCTGGGCCGGGTTAAATGGAAATTTTAACCCCGGGTTTCCCAATAGCCATTATTTTTTAAGAAAGTCTTTTCTGAAAAATTTTTAAAGATTGTTTAAAAATTTTTTCTACCCATTTAAACTTTTTATTATTTTGGGGGGCCACCATCTTTTATTTTATTTAGCACCAAAAATTCACCTAAATTACAAAAAAAACTTTAAACCCCCCCGACAAAAAAAGGCTTTTGAAAAAAAAATTAACTTTTTTTTATATAAATTTTTCATTTGGTATTGCCCCCCATTTATAGAAATTTTGGGAAATTTTTTTCATCTTTAAATCCAATCGGGAGGAACCCCCATTTATTCACCTTTCCTAAATCCTTTTTTGCCCCAAAAAAAGGGGAAAATCCCAAACTAAATTTTTTATTTGGTTCTGTGGTCCCTGTAAATGGATTTTGTGCTTTAGTGTTTTCTGTTTATATATCAGAGTTTCGATGAAATTATTGTTGTGAAAAAACTTTAAACACGAGTGGGGAAATTAAAGAAAACTGACCCGGATAACCCCAACGGGTAACCCAACAAAGGTAATTTTGGCCCCCAAAAAGAATCCTTTTTCACTAAATCATTTCCCTTTGCGTTTTATTAACTTTTTTTTAGAATTAAAAACCCTTTCCCCCCATAGCATACCTTGTACACCGTTGGCCCCCTTTCTCCCCCTGTCCTTTTCCCCCCTAAAGAAAAAATAGGGGCCCCCGGGGGAAAAAACAGTTTCCGGGGTATCAACTGGTCCTCGCAAAAAAATTAAAAATTCTTAAAAGCACACTTCCGCATCAGCACTAAGAATTTTTTACAGGCGGGTTTCCCCCTTTAAAGGGCATTTAACCCCAAAAAAATTTATTTTTAGGTACCGTGGAAAAAAGTGGGAAAACGGTTTTTTGAAAATAAGCCCGATTTTGGGGTTTGGGGTAGCGGGGATCGCTTTTCGGCCTTTTTTGGGTAAAAAATCAAAAATGTTTGATCTTTTTTTATAAACTTAATATTTTGATATTAAACCCCACTTTGGGGGAAATTCGGGGTATTAAACTGATTTTTTTGGGGGCACAGGTTTAGATGTCAGGGGCTTTGGGGCCCCCTTTTACCCGGGGGGTTTTGGGCCCCCTATTGGGGAGTACCCCGGGAAACCCCCCCCTTCCCAACGGGGGGAAGGGCCAAAAAATAACAAAGTTTACCCCAAAACCAAATGGGAAGGGAAACGTTTTGGGGCTTCCGGGTCACAATTAAAAAAAATTTCACTAGGGCCCAAACACCCCTGAAACCTTAAATTTGGGAAACAGTTTCCCTTTTTCCTCCATTCAATTTTCGAAACAAATACCCTATAATTTAAAAATTTAATTAAAACACCAACGACAACCCAAATAGGATTAAAGGGGCCCTTTTTCCAAAAAAACGGTACTATACGAAAAAAAAAAAGTGTCCCCTTTTTTAAATTGGATATGGGGCTTTTTTTAAATTTATGTTGATTAGGCTGTGAAGGACAATCTCGCTATTTTTGTGGCGAATTATTCCCCATTGGGATTAAACCCTGGAACCAAATGATTTCCCATAGACGAAATGGGTTTTAAAAATTTTCCCCTGTTCCTGGGTTTTAAAAGGGAACTTTTTTTAAACTGGCCACTAGCCATTATTTTTTAAGAAAGGGCATTTTCTGAAAACCCTTTAAAAAGATTTTTTTAAAACTTTTTACCCAAATTTAAAAAATTTTATTTTATGGGGGGGGCCACCACTTGGGATTTAATTTGGAACCCAAAAATTAAACCCAAAATTTACAACAAAAAATAAAGCCCCCTGACCAAAAAAAGGGGTAGACAAAAAATTAACTTTTTTTTTTATAAATTTACATTTTCCCGGTTTTTTGCCTCGCCCCAAAAAGAACTTTTGGGGAAAAAATTTTTCATTGGGAAAATCCCAAACCGTTTGGACCCCATGCCCCCTTTCCCATTAAACTTCGCCCCAAAAAAAAGGGGGGAAAATCCCAATCTATTTTGATTTTGGGTTTTGTGGGGCCCTTTTACGTATTTTGGTCAGTTTTTCCTTTGATATATCAGAGGGGGGGAATTATCTGATTGTGAGAAAAAAATAAGCTAAAAAATTTTAAATTATGACAAACTGACCCGGATTTAAACCCCAAAGGTAACAATAAATTGGGGGTTTTACCCGAAAAAAAAATCTTTTTAAAACTAAAAATCAATTTTCCTTTTTTGGTTTATTAACTTTTTTTAGAGTTACATCCCCTTTCCCCCCCTATCCGATACGTTGTACAAAGTTGTTTCCTTACGGGTTTCCCGTCCTTTTCCCTTTAAACCCCACGAAAATATATGGTTTTTGCGCTGAAAAAATTAAGTGCCGGTTTTGGTTGGATCAACTGGTCCTTCCCGGGAAAAATATTTCATAATTTTCAATGCCAAACCCGCATCAGAAAAAAAAATTCTTAAAGGGGATTTCCCCCCTTTACAGGGGCGGGTAAACCCCACTGAATATTTTTCTTAGGTACCCTGAAAAAAGTGAATCGGGATTTGGGAAAAATAAGCCGATTTGGTTTTAGCAGCGGTTGGCTTCCTTTCGGCCTTTTTGGGTAAAATCAAATGTAGTACTGTTCTTATTAAACTTAATTCTGAACCCTACCCCACTTTGGGGGGGCCGATATTAAAAAGAATTTTTTACCAGGGGAGAAGTCGGGGCTTTTTTTCCGCTCTTACCACGGGTTTGGCCCGGTTTTTGCCGTACCTCCGGGGAAAGGCCCCCTTTTCCCCCCCAACGGGAGGGGGGATAAAAAAAAACATTAGTTTATTCCCCAAAAAAAAAGTAAAACAAAAGGTATTTTTCCCATGATCAAAATTAAAGAAAATTTTTACTAGCCAAAACACCCCCGACGACTTTAACTTGGGAAAAAGGTTTCCTTAAAACCCCTCATTCAATGTTTGCAAAAAATAAAGTTGTGGGTCAAAATTTAATTTTAAAACACCAAAGACAAAACCCAAATGGAGTTAAAGGGGCCTTTTAAAAAACGGGGACATACAAAAAAAAGTTTCCCTTATTTTAAAAATTTGGGTATGTGCTTTTATATTTGATGGTTTTTTTTGGGTAGAAAGGGGCAAAACTCGGGTATTTGTTTTCAAATTTTTAAAAAATTGGTTTGTAAACCATGGAACCCAAAAAGATTCCCAAAAGACGATAATGTTAACGTTTACCATGTCTGCTTAAATGGACTTTTTTAAACACCCGGTCCACTAGCCCCTTATTTGAAAAATGTAAATTTTGGGAAAAAGTAAAAGATTGGGTTTTTTAAAATTCTACCTATTTAAAATTTTTATTATTTTGGGGGGGACCATTTTTATTTAATTCAAACACCAAACCTTCACCTACATTTACAACCCAAAAAAAACCCCCCCCGACCAAAAACGGCTTTTGACAAAAAATTAACTTTTTTCTATTATTTTACATTTTCGTGTATTCCTCGCCCCTCATGAACCCTTTGGGGGAAATTTTCTCAAATGAAATCCAATCAAATGGACCCGGGTGCAATTTACCTCCCATTTAAAACTTTTTGCCCCCAGGGGGAAAAAACCCAAAAACTATTTTTGATTTGGTTTCGGGGGGGCCCTTTTTCCCGTTTTTGGCCCCATGTTTTTGTTTAAATATCAGAGTGCGAGGAAAATTTTCTGATTTTGAGGAAAAACTAGCTACGAGGGAAGTTTTGAAAAACTACCCGGATTGAAAAAAAAAAAGGGGGCATACATTTTGTAATTTGCCCCCAAAAAAAATCTTTTTTTACACTAAATCATGTCCTTTGCTCAAAAATTTAAAATTTTTTTTTAGAGTTACATCCCTTCCCCCCATATCGCGATAGTTGTAAAAACCCCGTTTTAAGGGAAAAATAATGGGGGAAAAAATTTGGGGGAAAAAATTTGAAAAAAAAGGGGGGTTAATTTTTCAATTCCACTTCCCCTTAGAAAAAAAAAATTTTAAGGGAAAAAGGCGTTTATGTATTTCATCCCGGGAAAATGGGGGTTGCAAAATTTGGTTGCCGCGGGTTTTCCCTGGCCTTTTTTAAAATAATTTAATTTTAAAATTTATTAATTTTGAAATCCCCATGGGAACTTAAAAATTTTTTAAAAGGGGATTTTCCCCCTTTACCCCGGGGACGGATTAACCCCAAAGGAATTTCCCCAGGGAACCTGAAAAAGTTTGAAATTTGGAGGAAAATTTTTTCCCTGATTTGGGGGCTTTACTACTCCCCTGAGGCCTTTTGGAAATAAAGTTAATTGCACCAATATAGTGACAAATTTATATTAAAAAACCCACAAAAAATGGGGGTGTAAAAACTTCATAAAAAATATGTTTTTTTAAATGGGGTTAGGGGGTTTTAAACCGTTTTAACGGGTGGCCCGCTATTGGGGTTGGGAATTCCCCCCTTTAAAAAAAAAAAAAAAAAAAAAAAAACATAGTTTTTTAACCCAAACCAAATTGAAAAAGCGGGGGAAATTTAATTTCATGTCCCTTTAAAAAAAAACACCGGGCCCCTAGCCAAAATTTAAAAAGCACCCCTTTAAAAATGGAAAAGGTTTTAAAATTTACCTTTCTTTTTTTTAATGGGGGGGGGCCCAAAAAATCGAGTTAGGAAAAATTTAAATTTTAAAAAAAAACCCCCCCGACAAAAAGGTGGGCCAAAATTTTTTTCCCAAAAAACCCTTTTGGTTTTACTATAGAAAAAATTTTTTCTATTTAAATTGGAAGTCCTTTAATTCCCATTTAAAACTTTTTTTAAAGGGAAAAAAACCCCGGGTATTTTTTTTGGGGCGGGTTTTAAATTATTTTTGTATTGGGTTTTTTGTAACCAATGGAAAAATTTATTTGGGAAAAAAGGGCGATTAATTTTGGGGGGCTTACCCGGTCCCCCCGTAAATACTTTGTTAAAAACCCCCAATAGAAATTTTTTAATTCATTCCTTTTTAAAACTTTTAAAATTTTTAAAAAATTTCCCCACCAAGTTTTTAAACGGGGTTGTCCTTTGGGGGGCCCCACCTACGAAAAAAAAGGTCGCCTAAAAACATGCCCGGGCAAAGGGCAAACAAAAGAACCCCCCCCACAATAAAACAAGGCTTCCCTTTTGCAAACAAATTTAAAAATTTTTTTTTTCCCAAAACTTATTTTACCATTTTTGGTATTGCCTCGGCCCCTTTTGGGAAAAAAATTTTTAAACTTTTTTCATTTAAAATCCAACCCCCCGGGGAGGAAAAAGATTTTTTCCAAAATTTACCTTCCCTTTAAAACTTCGGTTTTGGCCCCAAAAGGGGGGGAAAAACCAAAAAATTTTTTTTTGTTTTTCCCCCTGTGCCGGGTTCCATGTACATTGAATTTTTGCCAATTTTCCCCCGGATTTAACGATAGGGCCTTATCCATTATGTGAAAAATTTTCGTTGTAAAGAAAAAAAAAGCACAAGATTTTTGGATTAATGTTTTTAAAAAACGTCCGGGAAACCCCCAAAGGTTTTTTAAAATAAAGTGTTTTTTTAAAATTTGGGAAGGGCCCCCCGGGAAAAAAAATTTATTTTTTTTTTCAAAATTAAACCCTGGCCTTTTCCCATAACCGTTTAATTTAAGTTTTTAAATCCTTTTTCCCCCCCACTAGCCTTTTTAAGGTTTTCAACTTTGCCCTTTATTTGTCCTTCCCAAACCCCAAAAAATTTTAGGTGGCCCCGTTTTAAAAACCCATGCCCTAAATTTTAACCAAAATTCCCCCGCAAAAAAGGTGAAAAAAAATTTTTTTTTAAATTTACCCCTTTTTTGGATTCCCCGCCCCCTAAGAATTTTAAACTTTTTTCCCCCTTACCCAACATAAACCCATGAATTAATTCCCTTTAAAAATTTCCTGAAAAAGGGAAAAAACCCTCATTTTTACTTGCCCAAGTTTTTGGCTAGGCCGGTTTTCGATTTCGGTTTTGGTAAAAAAAATGTAGATGGTTTGACAACTTAAACCCCATAAAAGGGAAAAAACCTGGGGGGACTGAATTTTTAAAAACTGTTTTGGCAAATTTTTAATTTTTTTGGGGTTCTTTCCCTTCCACCCTTGGCCCCTTTTGCAAGTTTTTACCCCCGGGGGGCCCCCACCCTCCAAAAAAGGGGGGAAAATA
>NW_022980925.1:0-31435 GCF_902652985.1 Pecten maximus
AATCTATTATGTATTGATATTTCAAGGTGCTCTTCACCTCTGTTTCTATTGTTCATACCGCTGAAAGCTGTCAAAATACGCTCACGTGACCATTCCTGACTGATAAAATCACGAGATCTGTTAATATGCTCGATGATCCCACTCTACCATGAATCATCCCTCCTGGCCCACACACATACCAAGTCAATACCTCCCTCTTTTCACTTAACATATGCGTTCATAATGTTTTACTTTTTCCATCATCAATCTATCTGCCATAATAAGTCAGACATATGACATCTTTGCCGAAGCTGTTATTAAATAAAATGACGCTTCATGAGCTATATTAAAATCATCAATAAATTTACAATCCGTAATTGTTTTATCTGAAAAGAAACCTGAATATTCGGAGGTTGAATAATTCACTACCAATAATTAATTATATATATAATGATGAGTGTGCATACATATTAACAAAAAGATAAAAACTATTTACTTCACTTTAAACTAACAAATCTTGAGGCTATGTTACTGCACGACCATAAAAAATCAACGTCACTAAAACGCTTAGATCTTATTTAGATTTTAAGATTTAAAAACCGTCTATGTTATTTGTAGACAGCAACAATTTAAAAGTCCTAAACATTCCTATGCACAATGGATATTGTCTAACAATCCCTTCATTGTCAAATAGATGAGATAAAATCGTTTACCTGCCAATTCATTCTCGGATTCTGTAAATACAACAAATATCAATATGTTGGAGTCGTTTCTTTGTCGGTGAAATTTAATTCATCGGGAATGTGTAAAATGGGTTTTAAATGAATTCATAGTTTAAGCAGTTTACAATTTAAGCAATTTAAATTGAAACGATACATAATGCAATCAATTTGTAGTTATATTATAATAAAATGTTTGTACAAGAAAATACAAAAAATTAGATTTGTAAATAAGGTTCCAAGAAATTAAATGTTTGGTATATGAAGATACAAAGACCATATGATCATGAATTAGGACCAAACTGAAGACCAGACTGAACACCCGAAATAAAAAAACCCAAAAACAAGGGACCCAAAAAAAGACCAAACACAGGAGACCCAAGATAAAAGAACCGAAATAAAAGATCCAATACAAGGCACCCGCAATAAAAGACTTAACATAAGAGAACCGAAATAAAAGACCAGAAATAATATAACCGAACACAAGAGACCAAAATAAAAGATCCCACACAAGAGACCCGGAATTAAAGATCCGGAATAAAAACCAACACAAGAGACCCGGAATAAAAGATCCGGAATAAAAACCAACACAAGAGACCCGGAATAAAAGATCCGGAATAAAAACCAACACAAGAGACCCGGAATAAAAGATCCGGAATAAAAACCAACACAAGAGACCCGGAATAAAAGATCCGGAATAAAAGATCCGGAATAAAAACCAACAAAAGAGACCCGGAATTAAAGCATCATTCACCAGGAGTTGAAGCAAAAATTAAGGAGACGACACCATAGCGAGGTCACAAATATTAAACAAGGGTGACTCATTTTAACAAGTTTGTAATGATATTCCTGTTCGTCGCAAACTACAACACTTGTTTGGAGTAAGAGCAATTCAATTTTTCTCAAACCGTCACCCATATTTGTTTCCTTTATTAATGACACACCCTATAGTATATTAGAACTGGTTGATGAGGAATATGACGTACGATGTCAAGGGCGGTGTGTTAATGAAGTGTTCTGATTTGAAAACACTCCAACACTATCAGATGTGAGCATATTTATAATCCGAAAGTATTTCGTCCTGTTTCGGCTGTATAATATCTTTTCAACTTAAAAGCACGAAGGCGTGTACAAATGTACACCAATTCATCCTCAGCATAACAATAACTTACACTCCTGGGTATCCAGACACTGTATGGGAACTACGATTTTTTGTTATATGAACTTTAATATCATTTTTCCTCGTATATATTTTTATTGGTCATATATGTAATTGTTACATCATATATATACACATATATCCAAATCAACTAAGACTGATATCATAGATAATTAGAAAATGACATAAAAAATGAATTAAGTGATAATATCAATACACTTAAGTGATGTTTCTATAATTGGTAAATAAATAATAATATTTCATCTTCCTATCCTAGATTTGAAAAAAAATAATATGCACAAAGATGGCCAGACTTTAAGAAGCGGTGCCTGTAGTTAACTCCCCAAAGTACAGACCATGAAAACAATCTGTAATCAGGTCCGGATATCTTACACGATTTCAGTATCTATGTCTGTCATCACGAATTCGTAGTAATACTGTGTCGTTTTGTGGAAAGGTCAATTGGTTTTAAAGTTGTTTTTTTTTTCAGAGATCACGGTAGACAGACGATTGAACACTGATAGCACAATTTGTATGTGCATACACCCATACACTTATTTTAGATAGATATATGTATATTATGAAACACATTGAACAGGTAAACAAAGCATTGTTTATCGACTAACGCCCAATACTAAGGACTCATATTAAAAAAAAAACGTCAATGAAGGATAAGAAATGCGCTGTCAAAACTAGAAAATGTTTATAAAATGTACAACCGACCCTGCTATGACTTACAAAAAATATAATCAAAGTCAGTGTAGAGGAATATAGGTCACAGTGACACGATGATCAATATTTTATAGTATCCGCGTACCAACTTTGATGGCCGTTCTATCAATCTGGTACGAGTCTGTATTTGGGTTGGATCGAACAAAGTTACGGAGGGACGGACCGACAGAAAATGGATGTACGTAATTTGACAACAGTCACAAATGAACATGGCATACCCTGCGTTCGCAAATACATTTGTTATGTTGTATTAAACAGCCATAACCATCATGGTATATATATAGGGTCTAGTAAGTAATAACGACGGTACAATCCAATATAGGTACTAGATCCTAACAAACAAATGTTCGTTGGATGCGTATTACTAGAAATAGATAATTGTCAAGTAATAATAACGACAATACAGACAAGTAAATTGTTGAATTTTCGAGGCAATCTGCCCCTTTATCAAGACACAGGTAAATTACATACGATCACATATAGACATAGAACATGGAACAGTTACACAAACATAGTGGGTATAAACAACAATAAATATCGTTACGTTGTGAAAACGATCCCCCTCGACCGATAATTAATTCGCCGAGTGCCTACTATGATCAATTAGAAAACATCTTAGGTGGTGCACAGATGGTAAAGTAAAAGAATAAATAAATAAATAAATAAATAAATAATATAACTAAAAAGTTTAACAAAATAACATCGCGAGTTGAATCGATGTGATGGCAGCGCGTGCTATGTAGTTAATGTTTTTGTTAATGTTATGAGGCATGCAACACTCATAAAATGTTATCTCCCGAGAAAACAATTTCCAATCGGAAGTCAGACATAGATTGGATTACAGCTTGTAAGAGTTATTTCCCCTGTGAGCGCTGATAACCAGGAGAGGTCTCGGGCTCAGGAAATATACCGGAGAGATACTCTCTTTTATTAGATAAAATGAAAAACAGCAATAATGTGTTGTTTCATTATATTTCCATAGTCAGATAATGGTTTTTTTCATACATCACACAATATATCAGTGTAACAAAGATCATATCTGATATCGCCCATGAAAAAATAAGTGTCGTGTCAAATTCGGAAATTTCGCAAATTGGAATCTGTCTTTTGATGAATTGTGCGGTTTCAAAGTCGTCAAAATTATTCTGAGTGTCAAAAAAAAAAATTAAAAAAAATCAAAAAATCGGAAAGTAGGTCACTGTGATCCAATTATATAACTGCGACTTAAATTAATATAAACTAAATTTGTGCCAATTAAACATATAAAAACAAAACAGCTATCAAGCTTTGTTTTATAGATATTTTGCAATGTTAAAAATGAAGGAAGGGGTTGGGATGAATGTTTCTAAGACCCTGACTGTTGTTGTGTCCTAGACTACCGTCCTCATATGTCTCTGACTGTTGGTGTGTCTTAGACTACCGTCCTCAAATGTCTCTGACTGTTGGTGTGTCCTCGACTACCGTCCTCATATGTCTCTGACTGTTGGTGTGTCCTCGACTACCGTCCTCATATGTCTCTGACTGTTGGTGTGTCCTCGACTACTGTCTTCATATGTCTCTGACTGTTGGTGTGTCCTCATATGTCCCTGACTGTTGGTGTGTCCTCGACTACCGTCCTCATATGTCTCTGACTGTTGGTGTGTCCTCAACTACCGTCCTTATATGTCTCTGACTGTTGGTGTGTCCTCGACTACCGTCCTCATATGTCTCTGACTGTTGGTGTGTTCTCGACTACTGTCCTAATATGTCTCTGACTGTTGAATGTGTCCTCGACTACCGTCCTCATATGTCTCTGACTGTTGGTGTATCTTCGACTACCGTCCTCATATGTCTCTGACTGTTGGTGTGTCCTTGACTACCGTCCTCATATGTCTCTGACTGTTGGTGTGTCCTCGACTACCGTCCTCATATGTCTCTGACTGTTGGTGTGTCCTAGACTACTGTCTTCATATGTCTCTAACTGTTAGTGTGTCCTCGACTACCGTCCTCATATGTCTCTGACTGTTGGTGTGTCTTAGACTACCGTCCTCAAATGTTTCTGACTGTTGGTGTGTCCTCGACTACCGTCCTCATATGTCCCTGACTGTTGGTGTGTCCTGGACTACCGTCCTCTTATGTCTCTGACTGTTCGTTTGTCCTCGACTACCGTCCTCATATGTCTCTGACTGTTGGTGTGTCCTCGACTACCGTCCTCATATGTCTCTGACAGTTAGTGTGTCCTCGACTACCGTCCTCAAATGTCACCGACTGTTGGTGTGTCCTAGACTACCGTCCTCATATGTCACTGACTGTTGGTGTGTCCTCGACTACCGTCCTCAAATGTCTCTGACTGTTGTTGTGTCCTCGACTACCGTCCTCATATGTCTCTGACTGTTGGTGTGTCCTCGACTACCGTCCTAATATGTCTCTGACTGTTGGTGTGTCCTCGACTACTGTCCTTATATGTCTCTGACTGTTGGTATGTCCTAGACTACCGTCCTCATATGTCTCTGACTGTTAGTGTGTCCTCGACTACCGTCCTCATATGTCTCTGACTGTTGGTGTGTCCTCGACTACCGTCCTTATATGTCTCTGACAGTTAGTGTGTCCTCGACTACCGTCCTCAAATGTCACCGACTGTTGGTGTATCCTCGACTACCGTCCTCATATGTCTCTGACTGTTAGTGTGTCCTCGACTACCGTCCTCAAATGTCACTGACTGTTGGTGTGTCCTCGACTACCGTCCTCATATGTCACTGACTGTTGGTGTGTCCTCGACTACTGTCCTCATATGTCTCTGACTATTGGTGTGTCCTCGACTACCGTCCTCATATGTCTCTGACTGTTGGTGTGTCCTCGACTACTGTCTTCATATGTCTCTGACTGTTGGTGTGTCCTCGAATACTGTCCTAATTTGTCTCTGACTGTTGGTGTGTCCTGGACTACCGTCCTTATATGTCTCTGACTGTTGGTGTGTCCTCGACTACCGTCCTTATATGTCTCTGACAGTTAGTGTGTCCTAGACTACCGTCCTGAAATGTCACTGACTGTTGGTGTGTCCTCGACTACCGTCCTCATATGTCTCTGACTGTTGGTGTGCCCTGGACTACCGTCCTCATATGTCTCTGACTGTTGGTGTGTCCTCGACTACCGTCCTCATATGTCTCTGACTGTTGGTGTGTCCTCGACTACCGTCCTCATATGTCACTGACTGTTGGTGTGTCCTCGACTACCGTCCTCATATGTCTCTGACTGTTAGTGTGTCCTCGACTACCGTCCTCATATGTCTCTGACTGTTGGTGTGTCATCGACTACCGTCCTAATATGTCTCTGACTGTTGGTGTGTCCTCGACTACCGTCCTCATATGTCTCTGACTGTTGGTGTGTCCTCGACTACCGTCCTCATATGTCTCTGACTGTTGGGTGTGTCCTCGACTACCGTCCTCATATGTCTCTGACTGTTGGTGTGTCCTCGACTACTGTCTTCATATGTCTCTGACTGTTGGTGTGTCCTCATATGTCCCTGACTGTTGGTGTGTCCTCGACTACCGTCCTAATATGTCTCTGACTGTTGGTGTGTCCTCGACTACCGTCCTCATATGTCTCTGACTGTTGGTGTGTTCTCGACTACTGTCCTAATATGTCTCTGACTGTTGGTGTGTCTTGGACTACCGTCCTTATATGTCTCTGACTGTTGGTGTGTCCTCGACTACCGTCCCTATATGTCTCTGACAGTTAGTGTGTCCTCGACCACCGTCCTCAAATGTCACTGACTGTTGGTGTGTCCTAGACTACCGTCCTCATATGTCACTGACTGTTGGTGTGTCCTGGACTACCGTCCTCATATGTCTCTGACTGTTGGTGTGTCCTCGACTATCGTCCTCATATGTCTCTGACTGTTGGTGTGTCCTCGACTACCGTCCTAATATGTCTCTGACTGTTGGTGTGTCATCGACTACCGTCCTAATATGTCTCTGACTGTTGGTGTGTCCTCGACTACCGTCCTAATATGTCTCTGACTGTTGGTGTGTCTTGGACTACCGTCCTCATATGTCTCTGACTGTTGGTGTGTCCTCGACTACCGTCCTCATATGTCTCTGACTGTTGGTGTGTCCTCGACTACCGTCCTCATATGTCTCTGACTGTTGGTGTGTCCTCGACTACTGTCTTCATATGTCTCTGACTGTTGGTGTGTCCTCATATGTCCCTGACTGTTGGTGTGTCCTCGACTACCGTCCTAATATGTCTCTGACTGTTGGTGTGTCCTCGACTACCGTCCTTATATGTCTCTGACTGTTGGTGTGTCCTTGACTACCGTCCTCATATGTCTCTGACTGTTGGTGTGTCCTCGACTACCGTCCTCATATGTCTCTGACTGTTGGTGTGTCCTAGACTACTGTCTTCATATGTCTCTGACTGTTGGTGTGTCCTAGACTACTGTCTTCATATGTCTCTGACCGTTGGTTTGTCCTCGACTACCGTCTTCATATGTCTCTGACTGTTGGTGTGTCCTAGACTACCGTCCTCATATGTCTCTGACCGTTGGTTTGTCCTCGACTACCGTCCTAATATGTCTCTGACTGTTGGTGTGTCCTCGACTACCGTCCTCATATGTCTCTGACTGTTGGTGTGTCCTCGACTACCGTCCTCATATGTCCCTGACTGTTGGTGTGTCCTAGACTACTGTCTTCATATGTCTCTGACTGTTGGTGTGTCCTCGACTACCGTCCTCATATGTCCTTGACTGTTGGTGTGTCCTCGACTACCGTCCTCAAATATCTCTGACTGTTGTTGTGTCTATTGATTAAGTGAACTTATAATCACGACTGAGTAGCAATGATTTTGAATAAAGACGTTATATCCATCGGCATTGTATAACTTCTGTGGGGTTTTGACTTATTGTTAAGTGTACATTAATTCTTTTGAAATTTTTGAAATAAAAGCGATTCATCAAGTAACCACTAATGTAGACTTGATAACTGAATTTGTATAATCATGAATGTGGCCATTTTATTGGTTCGTAGTACTGATGTAAATATCTGGGTCAAGCTTCGGCGATCATGATGGTCGACTGGTCACACTCTATCGGTCACAGCCGGACAATTACAATCACTTTGTTGACAGGTTGATGGCGCAAAGAATATACATCACGGTGACCTTTACCTATGTATCGATATGATATTTTAGGTGTTTTCTTACAAACACTAGTCTATTTACTCAATAGGCATGTTTCCTGTAAGGAAGCTTTTCTTTAGTCTAAAGGAGCATTTTATAATGGAAGCTTGACATTTTCTAACTACATTGTATATTTATGATTACAAAATTCAGGATATATTTTTATCGCAAATTGGAGCTGGTAATTTTCTGAAAACTAGATTGGATTGGAAGCGCAACCATTTGTTTGTTTTGATATTCAACTTGTTCTTGTTTTCGTCGTTTGGGAATTATCCTTAAGGTTCGAAGTACTTCGAAGAATTACTTTCTTAGATTATTTACATATATGTAATGCAAATAAATACATTAACAACATTGGATGCGACCTTTCCGTTCCGTGTGTGTGATTCCATGGAGTATGTGGCTATATTCTTTCAAAATTGTGGTTTACGAAGTGTTAATTCAAGGTGAGACAATGTAGAAATTAGTGTTCATTTTCAGTAACAAGAGCATTTAAATCTTTTCGACGTTTGATAAGATATTGGATATATTTGGATCATGGAGACCGGACTCTGGATCTTGATAGTATGTACATATCTTATATCGCCGTCGACATCTCAAAGACCTACAGGAAGGAATCAGAATAGTGTAACGAGATCGAATGGAGTCGGTATCACAACGCCTCAACGTCAAGCCAGAGGAATCCAGGGTCTGATGACGATTTTGAGAGCGCTTCCAAGACCAGTTGTTCAAGAGATGTTCACTGAGTTACAATTAGATGAACAGGAGAGATCAAGAGCTACATCGATATCTCGAAATTCAAACCCCCAACTATCCACAGACCGAAGGCGGGGCAATATCGGAAACTCACGGAATCGAACAGCAGTCCAGCAATTTGATCGTCTCCAGAACCGCCCATCATCTCGAAATAGCACAGGGGAACAAAATCTAGGATCGCGAGGTGTAGGACTATCCCAGGAAAGAGCTCTGGAAAGATCTCGACTTCGCGAAAATTCAAGCAGACCATTACGATCTCGAGCTTCCGAAGTTGCCAGAGTTATTGGTATAGCTCCAGAGCGGAACAGAACTAGAAGTATTGGGATAACACGAGACCAGGCCAGATCTCGAGATCGGGCGAGTACACGAGACCAGGGCAGATCTCGAAGTGTTGGGATAGCACGAGACCAGGGCAGATCTCAAAGTGTAGGGATAGCACGAGACCAGGGCAGACCTCGAGATCAGGCGAGTACACGAGACCTCAGCAGAACTCGAAGTGTTGGGATAGCACGAGACCAAGGCAGACCTCGAAGTGTAGGGATAGCACGAGGCCAGGGCAGATCTCGAAGTGTTGGGATAGCACGAGACCAGGGCAGATCTCGAAGTGTAGGGATAGCAAGAGACCAAGGCAGACCTCGAGATCAGGCGAGTACACGAGACCAGGGCAGATCTCGAGGTGTTGGGATAGCACGGGACCAGGGCAGACCTCGAGGTGTTGGGATAGCAAGAGACCAGGGCAGACCTCGAGATCAGGCGAGTACACGAGACCAGGGCAGATCTCGAGATCGGGCGAGTACACGAGACCTCAGCAGAACTCGAAGTGTTGGGATAACACGAGATCGTGGCAGAACTAGACCATTACGATCTCGAGCTTCCGAAGCTGCTAGAGTTATCGGTATAGCTCAAGAGCGGAACAGAACTCAAAGTATTGGGATAGCACGAGACCGAGGCGGAACTCGAGATATGGAAAGTACACGAGATCGGGACAGAGCTCGAGATTTGGCGAGTTCACGAAACAGGGACATAACACGAAATATCGGGATAACACCAGACCAGGACAGAATTCGAGAACTAGGAAGTATACGGGACCGGAACAGAGTTCGAAGTATCGGGATAGCAAGTGATAGGGACATAACTCGTGATCTGATGAGATCTAGTAATACTGAGATACAGAGATCTCCAGATATCTTCGGAATTAGTGATCTATTTGAGGAAACAGACAGTTCTTTATTTACCCGTACGCGTATGCGTAATGGCGGACGTTTAAGAAGACAACGCTTGACGACGCCTCCACTCATCCCAGAAGAGCCGTTACAGGTTCAATGTGATTCTATGGTAAGTACAAATTCATAGATTATTATATGATTAGATTATATTTACATTCTGTGTGACAGTCTCCCATTACTCCTGTGTTAAACCAGATGGTATTGATCACCGTATAAATGCAGCCCAGATCACATGACGTCACTTCCGTCAGCGTCAAAAAAATGTTTGGCAATGCGTTGCGGGTGAATCAAACCTAGCAAAGATTTCGACTTAGAACAATCGCGTAATTATGACGTCATTTTGGTGCTTTGTTGATCATAGTCATGCCAAGGCTTTGTATTTCACATCAATTTAAATGCAAACCAAGCACTACAATGAAATCGATTTCACATGTGCCGTTCTTTCAATTGAACAAACAGGGGTATAGCTGAACTTAAACCCCAGATTTAGCAAAGAGAAAGTGAAGTTTAACGAAGCTTAATGTAAATATAACAATTAAACGCTTGTTAGATTGTATTTATTGTCAATATCAATGCAATCTGGGTGGCAGATAAATATTCATGACGCCCTGACGGGCGTCATTCTATTTATCTGTCACCCAGATTGCATTGATCTTGCCAATAAATACAATCTACCAAGCGTTTAATTGTTAAATAAATGTATTTTTATTACGTCATCTCATCCCGGGTTAGTTTTCGTTACGTCACAGCAAAATCAATAAACTAACTTTACATTTTTTTAAATAAATACACCAAATTGGTTAGGAGGGGCGCATTAGTTTGGTTGACAATGGTTGTTGGACAAATCGGATACTATCGATTCTCTCACGACCGACCATGATGGCTGTTGAAGAAATTCTATGCGATTTGATTGGTTGTTTTAAAGGTCATCTAAACATGACCCCATACCAGCCATCCTCAGATCTCTATCACGCAGTATATAGTGGTGAACTTCTATTAGTCAGATTGCGACTGTGAATATTATTAAATATTAGAGATTAATGAAGTGTGGCAAATGGAACACAAAGAAATCAAATGTCGATTTCGATAAAAAATACAAATAGTTATTCATTTCGACCGCAGACACACAGTACGGTGTATGGATGGGTCTTTTTAATGGATATGGGGAGCACAGTCGGGTATGCGGTGTACGGAAGGACCTTTCATTAGGTGTGTGTGAGTGCGTGTGTGTGAGTGTGTTGGAGGGTGGTTGGGTGGGTGTATGCGCTTTCCCTTACCATTAAGGAGGCTCTTCTAAATATCGTATGATGTGTACTTGTGTTTCGAAGCATTAAACACACTGATACCACAGGCGTCTGCTTCTGGTTAGTACTAATAGAAAAAATATTAGACCCTACTCATACTCTATCAACAAGGTGTAACACTCGAAGATCTACGATGCATCGACTGTGGAACGGAAGTAGACTTGATTGGTCGACAATTATAGTTAGTATTGTTTATAGAGTTGTCAACCAATCAGATTGCCCTTTGCACACCACTCTAAAATATACAGACTTCTTCCGTTCCACAGTCGATGTATCGTCCGCAATCACGATCGCTTTTGATCCATATTCTCATCTTTAAATCACTGTCATACGACAAAAGAATACCATGCATTTATATCAAACGTTACGTTACGTTACTGAAGTTTACGTGCATTTGATATTTCAATAGGATTGAACTTAAATTCAAAGTGAATCGAAGGTCACCCCGACTTCCGACTTTTCGAGTGTTCCACCTTGTTGATATAGTATGAAAAGAGCCCCTATTGTTTTTTCCATAATACTAAGCAGAAGCAGGCGCCTGTGCTAATAGGTTATTCAATAATGAATAAATTGTTATAACTATGTACAATTTTGGGACACGTGTTGAAATTAAAACTTCGTGGTGACTGCACAAAGTACTTTCACGCCCAATCTGGGTATCAGAACCCAGCCATTTTACTGAAAAGCGAGTTCGCTATCTACTGAGTCAATCGGCGACCATCCGCTTGGCAAGATGCTGTGGGAAAACTTATTTCTTTGAACAATTAAACAAAGTCATATTTTCTTTGAAGATTTTATGATATGTTCAATATTTTAATTGCGCAAGCCCATACTATTTATAATAATAGGAATCCCTCATTTTATCAGAAGTGTTTTCCGTACAATCAGTCCCCAAACATTTACAAACAACAAGGGTTGCCTGTAGCTTCGCCCATTAGTGCTTAAATATTTACATTATGGGAGGAACCCTACTGAATTAATTTGGTAATTAGACATATCCTTTCAAAAATCTATCATCCACAAATAAAACGTCTGTAAATTTGCTTTGATATTATAACAACGAGGGTAATATTATGATTTATATTGAAAAAGGATTTGTAAAGAAAACCAACGGTACCTACGCCTTTAAAGTGCACGTGCTACCTGTTGAGGACCATACGTATATTTACATACGTAATTAACCTACACGAGAGCGAGGTTTAACCAATCAGAGGCCTCTAATCGCCTATTTATTGTAACTTTATTGATATACGAAAGTGTTTCATTAATGGTCTGGTAGGAGGTAAATATTGACATAAAATTACGAACTATCAAACATTTCTAAAAGTAGATTTTTAATTCAGTAACGAGATGTATTAAGTTTATATCAGGGTCATCACCATTATTATATATCAAAACAGCTTGCGCCGAATCAACACGATTTTTTTTGAGTGTACAAGATAATGAGTATTTGGATGACTTTTGGGATCAATAAAATTATATCAAAATAATTGCAGACAAAATGTATAAAAATACAGACTTAGTCACCCTACCGATTGGCTTTGTTCTGTTTTTAGTTACTTATCTTGGCATTACTATTAAGTATTGAACGCCTGTATATCCTCAATATCTATTGTTCATTGTCACAATATCTATTGTCTATTCTATTGTCTATTGGATATACATGTTGTCAACTCTATCACTGTAAATGCTAGCTATGTGCCTTATTTCTATCGTAAATGCTATGATTAATTTAGCATCGAAACTTTCGTGACATATTTCTTCAAAAAAAAGACATTTTAAAAGTCAAACTAGTGAAATAGAGCGAAAAATAAATGATAAGGAAATCATTTGATAGAGCATCAAACACGTAATCTTTATGAATGACATATGAATATTAATATGAATTACTCAGCCTTTCACTTCAAATCAACCAGATTGTTTTTGTCTGTTTGTTTAATTTGATAAGTTTTTATTTTTTATTCTATTCGTATCCAGTGTCACTATCAAAGTATGTAACACAGCATGGGTTTATGTCCATTGCGATGTCTGTTGCAAGAAAAATGAATTTCGATTCGTACTTAACGAATACACAATGTACACACTAGTTTTATGACTGGCGTGCGTGTTCGACCTTGAACTAGGCACATGTCTTCCATTCATTGTAAATAATCACAATACAAATAATTCAGATATCGACTGCTTGTTAAGCCAGGGTAGTGCATATACCTCTGCACAGTCATCTGACTATTTTTTGCTGTTTTTGTTATTCATCTTTTTTTTCTCAAATAACTGTTGGATGACTACCCAGGAAACAATGGGTTGGTTACGTAACACTGCCGAAGATCATGATTCAAACTGATACAAAAGCCCCACCTATTGTCTTTCATAATCATTCTAGATTAATGATATATTTCGGTACATAACTGCCCTGCTATCAGTGTCATAGCTCTAACTTGAAATAATACCTAGCGGATCAGTGATTTACTGAAGGGTCTCTTCAATATAACGTTTGAATTAAGATGGCTGGGAAACAATTAATTGATACGTAACATTTCTCAAGGTCCCGATTCTTAGAAGAGTCTAAAAAGCAGGCGGGGATGTGGAGGAGACTATCGAAGAGTCTGGAAGGACGTTATTGTCTGAATCGAAATTTCGAATTTTATTTCTGAAAACAGTAATATTCAAAATAAGGTTAAAAACAAGTATCTAAATACATGGTAATGTGAAAATATTTTTATTTTGTGACCCTTTGAACGGCCTTTCATCCCTTATTTTGCAGTGTTGTAATACTCGATAAATGTCGATGTTGTAACTGTAACGATAAACATCTTGTAGTACTGTTATAACTGTCGATGTTGTATATCTAATGATAAACATCTTGTAGTAATGTTATAACTGTCGATGTTGTATCTGTAATGATAAACATCTTGTAGTACTGTTATAACTGTCGATGTTGTATCTAATGATAAACATCTTGTAGTACTGTTATAACTGTCCATGTTGTAACTGTAATGATAAACATCTTGTAGTACTGTTATAACTGTCGATGTTTTGAGGATTGAGCATAAATTTAAAGTGAATCGAAGCTCACCAACACTTCCGGCTTTTCGAGTGTTACACCCTGTTGATATAGTATGAATAGGGCTCATATATTTTTTTCGGCATAGCCGTATAATATTCTTTTGGCCCCGGATATGACACGACAGGTGGCGTTACTGGTCAAGATGAAGTATGTGATTGGTTAATGTAGTGGTAAATACAAAATACAGATATGCAGTTAAAAACGAAACAATGTTAAGATTGAATGCAAGCTTAATAAGTGGATGTATCTTTACAAATGACACATTAATAATATTATATTCCTTATTCAAATGCAGTCTTATTATCACCAAAAATGATTCCAACTGATATAATTCTGTTATCTGTGCTGAAACGCATTAATTCATTAATTTATTTCACCAGCAGTTTACGTAAGCCGTTTATCTTTTTTGAAGATATTTCTTGTTTTCTATAATACTAACCGGATGCGGGCGCCTGCGCTAACAGGTTATTCAATAATAAATAAATTGTTATAACTATGTACAATTTTGGGACACGTGTTGAAAATAAAACTTCGTGGTGACTGCACAAAGTACTTTCACGCCCAATCTGGGTATCAGAACCCAGCCATTTTACTGAAAAGCGAGTTCGCTATCTACTGAGCCAATCGGCGACCATCCGCTTGGCAAGATGCTGTGGGAAAACTTATTTCTTTGAACAATTAAACAAAGTCATATTTTCTTTGAAGATTTTATGATATGTTCAAGATTTTAATTGCGCAAGCCCATACTATTTATAATAATAGGAATCCCTCATTTTATCAGAAGTGTTTTCCGTACAATCAGTCCCCAAACATTTACAAACAACAAGGGTTGCCTGTAGCTTCGCCCATTAGTGGTTCAATATTTACATTATGGGAGGAACCCTACTGAATTAATTTGGTAATTAGACATATCCTTTCAAAAATCTATCATCAACAAATAAAACGTCTGTAAATTTGCTCTGATACCATAACAATGTGGGTAATATTATGATTTATATTGAAAATATATTTGTAAAGAAAACCAACAGTACCAACGCTTTTAAAGTGCACCTGCTACCTGTTGAGGACCCTAAGTATATTTACATACGTAATTAACCTGCACGAGAGCGAGGATTAACCAATCAGAGGCCCCTAATCGCCTATTTATTGTAACTTTATTGATATACGAAAGTGTTTCATTAATGGTATTGTAAGAGGTTAATATTGACATAAAATTACGAACAATCAAACATTTCTAAAAGTAGATTTTTAATTCAGTAAAGAGATATATTAAGTTTACATCAGAGTCATCGCCATTACTATATATCAAAACATCTTGCGCCGAATGAAGACGATTTTTTTTTTTTTTTTTTTTTAGTGTACGAGATAATGAGTATTTGGATGACTTTTGGGATCAATGAAATGATAACAAAAGAATTGCACATACATGTATAAAAATATAGACTTAGTCACGGTATCGTTTGGCTTTATTCTGTTTTCAGTTATATATCTTGGCCATACTATTTACTATTGAACGCCTGTGTATCCTCAATATCTATTGTCTATTGTCACAATACCTATTGTCTACTCTATTGTTTATTGGCTGTACCTGTTGTCAGCTCTATCACTGTAAATGTTACGTAGCTATGTGCCTTGTTTCTATCGTAAATGCTATGATTAATTTAGCATAAAAACGTTCGTGACATATTTCTCCAAAAAAGACATATCAAAATAAATATATAAATGATAAATAAATCATTTGATAGAGTATTACATACGTAATCGGTATGAACGAGATATGAAGATTAATATGATTCCCCAGCCTTTCACTGCAAATTAACCAGATTTGTTTTCTGTTTGTTTATTTTTGGTTTTTATTTTTATTCTATCCGTCTCCAGTATCACTATTAAAGTCTGTAACACAGAATGGAGTTTATGTCCATTGCGATGTCTGTTGCAAGAAAAATGAATTTCGATTTATTCATCGAGTACGTACTTAATGAATACACAATGTACACAATGGTTTTTATGACTGGCGTGCGTGTTCGACCTTGAACTAGGCACATGTCTTAGATTCAATATATGCCTTACAGATATGAATAACACGCTACATTGACTTACTCTACTATTGTAAATAATCACAATACAAATAATTCAGATATCGACTGCTTGTTAAGCCAGGGTAGTGCATATACCTCTGCACATTCATCTGACTATTTTTTGTTGTTTTTGTTATTCATCTTTTTTTTCTCAAATAACTGTTGGATGACTACCCAGGAAACAATGGGTTGGTTACGTAACACTGCCGAAGATCATGATTCAAACTGATACAAAAGCCCCACCTATTGTCTTTCCAAATCATTCTAGATTAATGATATATTTCGGTACATAACTGCCCTGCTATCAGTGCCATTGCGTTAACTTGAAATAATACCTAGCGGATCAGTGATTTACTGAAGGGTCTCTTCAATATAACGTTTGAATTAAGATGGCTGGGAAACAATTAATTGATACGTAACATTGCTCAAGGTCCCGATTCTTAGAAGAGTCTAAAAAGCAGGCGGGGATGTGGAGGAGACTGTTGAAGAGTCTGGACGGACGTTATTGTCTGAATCGAAATTTCGAATTTTATTTCTGAAAACAGTAATATTCAAAATAAGGTTAAAAACAAGTATCTAAATACATGGTAATGTGAAAATATTTTTATTTTGAGACCCTTTGAACAGCATTTCATCCCTTATTTTGCAGTGTTGTAATACTCGATAAATGTCGATGTTGTACCTCTAATGATAAACATCTTGTAGTACTGTTATAACTGTCGGTCTTGTATCTGTAATGATAAACATCTTGTAGTACTGTTATAACTGTCGATGTTGTATCTGTAATGATAAACATCTTGTAGTACTGTTATAACTGTCCATGTTGTATCTGTAATGATAAACATCTTGTAGTACTGTTATAACTGTCGATGTTGTATCTAATGATAAACATCTTGTAGTACTGTTATAACTGTCGGTGTTGTATCTAATTATAACCATCTTGTGGTACTGTTATAACTGTCCATGTTGTATCTGTAATGATAAACATCTTGTAGTACTGTTATAACTGTCAATGTTTATCTGTAATGATAAACATCTTGTAGTACTGTTATAACTGTCAATGTTGTATCTGTAATGATAAACATCTTGTAGTACTGTTATAACTGTCGATGTTTATCTGTAATGATAAACATCTTGTAGTACTGTTATAACTGTCGATATTATATCTGGTGTGACAAACATCTTGTAGTACTGTTATAACTGTCGATGATAAACATCTTGTAGTACTGTTATAACTGTCGATGTTGTAATTGTAATGATAAACATCTTGTAGTACTGTTATAACTGTCCATGTTGTATCTAATGATAAACATCTTGTAGTACTGTTATAACTGTCGATGTTGTATCTCTAATGATAAACATCTTGTAGTACTGTTATAACTGTCCATGTTGTATCTGTAATGATAAACATCTTGTAGTACTGTTATAACTGTCGATGTTGTATCTAATGATAAACATCTTGTAGTACTGTTATAACTGTCGATGATAAACATCTTGTAGTACTGTTATAACTGTCGATGTTGTATCTGTAATGATAAACATCTTGTAGTACTGTTATAACTGTCGATGTTGTATCTGTAATGATGAACATCTTGTAGTACTGTTATAACTGTCCATGTTGTATATCTAATGATAAACATCTTGTAGTACTGTTATAACTGTCGATGTTGTATCTCTAATGATAAACATCTTGTTGTGTTGTTATAACTGTCGATGTTGTATCTGTAATGATAAACATCTTGTAGTACTGTTATAACTGTCCATGTTGTATCTGTAATGATAAACATCTTGTTGTATTGTTATAACTGTCGATATTATATCTGGTGTGACAAACATCTTGTAGTACTGTTATAACTGTCGATGATAAACATCTTGTTGTGTTGTTATAACTGTCGATGTTGTATCTGTAATGATAAACATCTTGTAGTACTGTTACAACTGTCGATGTTGTGTCTCTAATGATAAACATCTTGTAGTACTGTTATAACTGTCGATGTTGTATCTGTAATGATAAACATCTTGTAGTACTGTTATAACTGTCGATGTTGTATCTGTAATGATAAACATCTTGTAGTACTGTTATAACTGTCGATGTTGTATCTGTAATGATAAACATCTTGTAGTACTGTTATAACTGTCGATGTTGTATCTAATGATAAACATCATGTAGTACTGTTATAACTGTCCATGTTGTATCTTTAATGATAAACATCATGTAGTACTGTTATAACTGTCTATGTTGTATCTCTAATGATAAACATCTTGTAGTACTGTTATAACTGTCGATGTTGTATCTTTAATGATAAACATCATGTAGTACTGCTATAACTGTCCACGTTGTATCTGTAATGATAAACATCTTGTTGTGTTGTTATAACTGTCGATGTTGTATCTTTAATGATAAACATCATGTAGTACTGCTATAACTGTCCACGTTGTATCTGTAATGATAAACATCTTGTAGTACTGTTATAACTGTCGATGTTGTATCTGTAATGATAAACATCATGTAGTACTGTTATAACTGTCTATGTTGTATCTCTAATGATAAACATCTTGTAGTACTGTTATAACTGTCTATGTTGTATCTCTAATGATAAACATCTTGTAGTACTGTTATAACTGTCGATGTTGTATCTAATGATAAACATCTTGTAGTACTGTTATAACTGTCGAGGTTGTATCTAATGATAAACATCTAGTAGTACTGTTATAACTGTCGATGTTGTATCTGTAATGATAAACATCTTGTTGTGTTGTTATAACTGTCGATGTTGTATCTCTAATGATAAACATCTTGTAGTACTGTTATAACTGTCGATGTTGTATCTCTAATGATAAACATCTTGTAGTACTGTTATAACTGTCGATGTTGTATCTAATGATAAACATCTTGTAGTACTGTTATAACTGTCCATGTTGTGTCTCTAATGATAAACATCTTGTAGTACTGGTATAACTGTCGATGTTGTATCTAATGATAAACATCTTGTTGTGTTGTTATAACTGTCGATGTTGTATCTAATGATAAACATCTAGTAGTACTGTTATAACTGTCGATGTTGTATCTGTAATGATAAACATCTTGTAGTACTGTTATAACTGTCGATGTTGTATCTAATGATAAACATCTTGTAGTACTGGTATAACTGTCGATGTTGTGTCTCTAATGATAAACATCTTGTAGTACTGTTATAACTGTCGATGTTGTATCTCTAATGATAAACATCTTGTAGTACTGTTATAACTGTCGATGTTGTATCTAATGATAAACATCTTGTAGTACTGTTATAACTGTCGATGTTGTATCTCTAATGATAAACATCTTGTAGTACTGTTATAACTGTCGATGTTGTATCTCTAATGATAAACATCTTGTAGTACTGTTATAACTGTCGATGTTGTATCTCTAATGATAAACATCTTGTAGTACTGTTATAACTGTCGATGATAAACATCTTGTAGTACTGTTATAACTGTCGATGTTGTATCTAATGATAAACATCATGTAGTACTGTTATAACTGTCGATGTTGTATCTGTAATGATAAACATCTTGTAGTACTGTTATAACTGTCGATGTTATATCTCTAATTATAAACATCTTGTAGTACTGTTATAACTGTCGATGTTGTATCTCTAATGATAAACATCTTGTAGTACTGTTATAACTGTCTATGTTGTATCTCTAATGATAAACATCTTGTAGTACTGTTATAACTGTCCACGTTGTATCTAATGATAAACATCTTGTAGTACTGTTATAACTGTCGATGTTGTATCTCTAATGATAAACATCTTGTAGTACTGTTATAACTGTCGATGTTGTATCTCTAATGATAAACATCTTGTAGTACTGTTATAACTGTCGATGTTGTATCTGTAATGATAAACATCTTGTAGTACTGTTATAACTGTCGATATTATATCTGGTGTGACAAACATCTTGAACAACATCTATAATTAAGATTTGTTTGTTGCAATTGCTAGAGTAACATACAAACTGAAGTTTGAGAACTTCAGAACAGAGATAGGATTATGTAACCCAAATATGCACCGTTTTGTACTTTTGCAGTCATCAAACGTTTCTATTTTAAAGAATATTCTGTTCTATTACTCAGATTCTTATATTAAGCACCACGTGTGTTTGTAATCGTCTTTTCTATAGCAAAATAATGGCGAAATAGTATGGTTCCGTTTTTTACTCCTTACATGGGCGTTATAGACTCGAGACGGTTTCCGGTCTGCGGTCATGTTTTGTCATCAGATAGAGATAAAATTGTTTCTCTGTATATCTATTGTTCACAGTCTTTTTATGTTTAAAGTTTGGCAGACAATCTATTGATAATCAAGATCTAAATACGGTGTTTTTCTTTTTGTTAATACTAATTAAATCATAGCTAATGTCTTAGTCAGATTTAAAAGGCAGACTTCAGACTTGTACAAGTCGTTTATTTACATAAAAACAACCTTTTGTTTCAGAAAATCACGTGTTCTTAACATGCTTTTCAATTCATTACTGAATTATGATTTTTTTTTTAATTCTGAGTCCTTTTTTGTGTTTTTTTCCCCCGATTTTTTTTAGTTCAATCACTTGATTATTGAAAATCTCATTCCCCCTTTTACATGAAAACATGGGTATGTGTACGCCTTAAAATGGCAGGTATGAAGAAACCGACGAATGTTATTGTATTTTATAAAATTTTGTCAAGCTAGTATTACGAGAAATTACTAATCAGGATTTTAAAACTGTCGGTTAAACAACTGGGCCTATCTTTATCACCACTGACGGTATCTAAAAGAAAGAAGCAGTTTACTTTATTTTGTTTCTTTTGTTAATTCGTTTTTAAATTTGTTTCGACAGATGTTAATATAGTGTGTAACATTTGAACAACTGAACAACCCATTCAAATGTGTTTTTTTCTTGTTAAAAGAAATGTATGAGTATATTAGAAGTCACAGATCGAATTTGACAATTTACTATCAATAATTGGATTGAAATTAGTGATGAACACACACAAAATATATCTTTAAACTATTAAAACCAATGATAATGATAAACATGTATTTTGTATACTTTTTCCAGTTCCAGTTCTATATTTAGACCCATTGTCTATTTTATATCAAATTAACACAATTAAATATCACATGTCTCATAATTCTGAATCTCTTTCAATTATAATTTAAGAACTTAAAAACTGGATATTTTTACTTATTCTACTTTGATGGGGTTTTAAACTATAATTTTGATTCCGTGCTTTGAATGTAAATTTTGGTCAGCCATTTTGCTAAAAACCGTTGCTGAATTCTTGTTGATTGTAAACAGATTGTTTACGACTGCATTTAGACGTAAAATGGTTCAAAAGTTCACTTGTGATCCCATTACGACGTTTGATGTCACCATCCTATCTCAATGCCATTATTTGTCCTTTTGAAAATGTAACATTGTGACCTTGAAGTCACTTATTGATTTTTTCAAGGGAGGGGGGGGGGGGGGGGGGGGGGAGGGGGATTCTAAATTGATGACACATGTCCTATATCAAGGTTTTATTACAGACAGGGCAATTTAAATATCAAAGAGAAAATATACAGAGAATTTGATAACAAAGCGGTGTGTTATCATTATATTGAAATCAGGTTTACAATATTTTTTCACATTTTTTAATATATTGCAGACCTTTTGGTATTATCTGATGCTTTTCTTTGATCTTTTCCAATATACATCTCTCCCAGACGTAAAATGATTTCAATTTTAGGAAAGGACAAGGTGAGAATGGTTTGCACAAGAGTTACACGGCCATAAACCGGTCCATTTATATAAATTGCCTCAGGTGAAATTTCCTATAAAGATGTATGTTAAAGTTTGGGATTGTTAACGTAGATTGTATATGTAAATAAAGTTCATATTAGTCTGTAGGTAACAATTTGTAACACCATTCCAGTGCGTCAATCCGCTCGTCTGCAAAATACACAAGAGATCAGGAACGCATTTAAAACAGCTCATCTGATAACAAAAATGACGGAAAGATTTTCGGGCAATCGGTCAGTTGTTTCACCTTTAACCTCCTATCATGACATTTAGGTCATGTTAGCCCAAACTGCTTGAATGGCGCCAACTTAGGGGCCCATTTTAAAGTGTGAGTTAATTGACGTGTTATATCGTAGGAATGACATCCATCCCGGCAGAATTCTTCCCAGCCTGACACCCCTCCCGGAATGACATCCTAACTGGCCTAACATCCCTCCCTACCTCACATCCCTTCCGGCCTGACATTCCTCCCGGCCTCATTCCTCCCGGCCTGACATCCCTCCCGGCTTCACATCCCTCCCGGCCTGACATTCCTCCCGGCTTCACATCCCTCCCGACCTGACATTTTCCCCGGTATGACATCCCTCCCGACCTAACATCCTCCCCGACATGACATAGCTCCCGAGATGACATCCCTACCGACCTGACCTCCCTCCCGACCTGACCTCCCTCCCGACCTAACATCCCTCTCGGCATGACATCCCTCCCAACATGACATCCCTCCCAACATGACATCCCTCTCAACATGACATCCCTCCCAACATGACATTCCTCCTGTTCAATTATACTGATACCAGAACAGGACATGTCCTTGTGAGTCCCATTCAGTGTAAAATCTGTCGGCACCAAGCGCCATTTTACTGGCATTTATACATTTTTTATGTCTTTTCCATCCTTTCCTGTCTTTTCCTTCCCTTTGCTGTCCTTTTCTCTCTCTCTCTCTCTTGTCTTTTCCTCTCTCTTTTGTCTTTTCTTCCCTTTCCTGTCCTTTTTTCTTGTTCCTGTCTTTTCTACCCATTTCTGTCTTTTCCTTTTTTCCGGTTTTTTCCTCTCATGCCTGTCTGATCCTTCATTGTCCTTTTCTTTCCTGTCTTTTTATAGCTTTCCTCTCTCGTGTCCTTTGCTCTCTCCTGTGTCCTTTCCTCTCTCTTGGGTCTTTTTCTCTTTCTCGTGGCTTTTCCTCTCTCTCTCTCTCTCTCTCTCTCTCTCTCTCTCTCTCTCTCTCTCTCTCCTCTCATCTCTCTCCTCTCTCTCTCTCCTCTCATCTCTCCCCTCTCCCCCGCATCTCTTCTGCCTCTCTCCGTCTCTCCCTCTCTCCTCTCTCTCCACTCTCCCTCCCGGTCCACGTCGTCCCTCCCGACACTCCTCCTCTCCCCTCACCTCTCGATCTCCTCTCTCTCCGGCTCCCCGGTCCCGCTCTCTCCTCCCGGTCTCCCCCCGCTCAACTCTCACTCAGGTTCCTCCTCTCCGCCTCTCGTCTCTCCCTATTCTCATCTCCGTCTCGTCCGTCGGCATCTCCGCCTGCTCTCCTGCCCTCCATCTCATCTCTTCTCTCCCTCGTCCTATTCTTTTCCTTTTCTCCCTTTCTTCCCTTTCTGTCCTTTTTTTTTTTTTTTTGCTTCCAGGTTTCTCTGTCTTTCATTTCTCTTCTTCTCTCCCTTCTTCTATCTTTTAACTAAATATATACACCTCCTAAAACCCTTATACCCTTACACTTTTAAACAACCCTATAAACTTTATTACACCAAACTACTAAAAACTTAACAATTACCTTTTACATTAAATAACGCCTTCCTTGTTTTTTTCCTTCTCCTTCCTTTTTCTCTTCTGTCTTCTTTCATTCATTCGTTCTTCTGTCTTGATATCACTTTTCTTGTTTTCCTAATGACTTGCTTTTCCTTTCTCCTCTCTTTCCTTTTCCCCCCTCCCTCCCCCTCCTTCCCTTCCCCTGTTCCCCGTTCCCCCCTTTACGACTTTTGCTGTCTTTCCCCCCTTCCTCCTCCCTTTCGCCCTTCTTTTTACTTTCTCGCCGTTTTTTTTTCCCTGTTTCCATCCTCCCCTCCTCCCCTTTCCTCTCTTTTTTTTTTTTTTTCTTCTTCTGTCTTTTTTTTTCCGTTCCTTTTTTTTTTTTTTTTTATTTTTTGTTTCCTTTTTCCTTTTCCTGTCTTTTTCTTTCCCGTCCTTTCCTTTTCTCCCTTTTTTTTGGTTTTTTTTTTTTTTTTTTTGTTTTTGTTTGTTTTTCTGGTTTGTCCTCTCCCCTCTATTCCTGTCTTTTTCCTTTTTCTCCCTTTCCGTTTCCCTCCCCCTCTCCCTTTTCCCCTCCTTTTCCCTGTTCCTTCCTGATTCCTTTCTTTCCTGACATTTTTCCTTCCTCTTTCTTCTTCTTCTCTTCTTTCCTTTAATTTCCTCCTCCCTTTCCCTGTCTTTTTTTCCCACATTTTCTTTCCTCCTCCAGGCTTTTCCTCCTTTTCCTGCTATTTCCCGTCTTGTCTTTGCCGCTGTCTTCCTTCCTCCTTCCCTTCCTTCATGTCGGGTCTTCTTCTTTCGTTCCTCCTCTCCTTCTTCCTTCTCTTCCTTCTCTTCCTCTTCACTTGTCTTTCCCCCCTATTTTTCCTAACTTGTCTGTTTTTCTCTTCTTCTCCTCGTTGCTTCCTGTTTGGTGTTGTCCTTCTTTCCCCTCTCCCATTCCTTTGTGTCGTTTGTTGCTTGCTTTTCCTTCTTTCTTCTCGGCTCCGCCTCTCCTTTCCTGTCCTGTTCCTCGGTCCTTTCCTGTCTTTATGGTTGCCTTTGTTGTCCTATTAAAAAACACAAAACCCGCAAAAAAGTCGTTATGTGACTTTGCTTAACGTCTTCCTTGACAACCCCGTCCTTTAATTTTAAATGGTTGTAGGTGTCCCCCTTGTGACTCATAAAAATTCCATAATATCCTTGTCACAACATGGTTTTTGCGTCCATCTTAAAGCCGTCCCTTAACTGACCCATCTATTTTTTACGACTGGGATTTACGGGGTCCCATTGACACTCGTCCCTCCTTTTGTAACCATGCGGTTGCGCGGACACTGGCAAGGACATTAAAAAAAAAAAATAAAATCTAAAATTAAAAAAAATAAAAACAAATAAAAAAAACAATCCAGTAAACCAAAAAAAAAACGATAATTTGGTAAAAATGTCACAAAAAACCCAAACCAACAATAAATGGTAGTATGGTAATTCGTCTCTTCCAATTAAACAATCCTTGAAGGAACAATATTTGAAAAAAATGTGAGTATTTAAACAAAAAAAAAAATCAAAATCTATCTTGAAATATTAAATTACTTGGATACGTTTCTTTCTCCAAAACTTCTTCTCCAAAACTCCCAGCCGATGGTCTAATCCATGCTTCTATAGTGTAAAGTTATTCCAGTCATACCAGTTAAGCCAAGCCAGAGACCCCCCGTTTCTCTCTGATTGACCTTTAATAAATAATCCCTGTTCAGGATTTGACGTGTATTGCTCTTACAAATTTACAACAAAGGTTTGTTGAACGGTTCGTATTTTTTCCTAAATCCCTATCCTTTAATTTTTGAACTGATTGACCTTCGGATGTTTGATTTTAAAAAATAAAAACCTCGTATTCCAGGTTTTTTTTATATTTTAGGACGAACTTATACTTCTAAAACTTTTAAATTCATATAAAATAATTAGGTATTTACAAATTTTTAATTCCCCTGTTTCTTAAATAAAAGCCCGAACAAAAAAAAAAGAAAAGTTTATTTTTTAATTTTTTTTCCTATTGGGCACATTTAATATCAACTTTTTCCTTTTTTCTCAAACTTTTTTAAAATTTTTTCCACATAGTCACACACCCCCCCCCTAGCCCGACTTTACCTTAACACCACAATCCCACTTATTTGACCTTCACCATTTTAACCGTATTCCCTTTACACCTCCTTGAAAAAGACAAACCCCAAAACAAACAAAAAAGTTTTTTCATTTTTTTGGAAACACAAACCCCGCCCCCCCTCTTAAAACACAAACAAAACAGTACACAAAACATAAAAAACATCAGTACAAAAAAACATCAAAATCAGTACAAAAACCCCAACCAACCAAAACTTAAATAAACCAAAAACAAATCAAAAAAAAAAAATTTATACTCAGTTACAAAAAACATCGACAACAAAACACAAAACTTATACACAAACAAAAAAAATCACTCAGTACAAAAACATCAATTATCATAAACAAAACACCCCCCCCCTCTACAAAAAACTTTTCAAACATCGTACACCTTAAAACATGAAAAACAAACATAACACAGAAAACAAAAAATCGACATCAAAAAAAACCAAAAACATCATTACAAACAAAACATCAACTCAGTCAAAAACCCCTAAATCATACCAAAAAAAAATTTACATCATAAAACCCAAACTCAAAAATCATACACAAAACTTTACATCAGTAACCCAAAAACACGACATCAGTAAAAAAAACCCAATTACATACCAAAAATTTTAAAAACATCGTCCCATCACACCCAGTACAAAAAAAACATTATACCCCCAACCAAAACGCCCACATACACAAAACGTCCAATCTACAAAACATCACACTCAAAAAAACAAAAACAACAAACGTCCAAAAACCGACACTACAAAAACGCACACCTCGTACACAAACCCACCCCCATCATACACAAAACATCAAACACATACAAAAATCCCCCAAAATCAAAAACTCGACATCAGTAAAAAACGTCAACCACAGTACAAAAAACATCACACATATACACAAAACTCAAAAATCAGTCCCAAAAAACGCACACATCATACAAAAAACATAAACCCATCAGACACCAAAACATTACACATCGTAAAAAAAACATCATACTCAGTCCCAAAAAAAACATCAAAAAAATCAGTACAAAAAACATCAACTCATCCCACAAAACGTCCACCATCTACACAAACTTCACCATCAAAAAACCAAAAAACTTTACAATGTACACAAAACATCAACATCAACAAAAAAAATAAAAATCGTAACAAAAAACACACATCGTCACAATACGTCACACATCAGTACACAAAACTACACTCATACACAAAACTTACACCAGTACACAAAACTCACACCATAACAAAAACTCCCCCCATCATACACAAAACACCACATCTTACAAAAAAACTCCAATCATTACACAAAACCCCCAACATCGTCCAAACAATCCCCCATACCAAAACCCAAACACACCCCAACCCAAAACATCATCATCATCACAAACATTACCTCAACATAAAACATCACACCGTACACAAAAAACGTCACACTCAGTACAAAAACTTTCACATCATAAAAACAAAACTCACACATCAGTAACAAAACTCAAATCATACACAAAAACATTTCACATCAGTACAAAAAAAACATCACCTTACAAAAAAAACGTCACACATAGTACACAAAAAAATAAATTATCGACACAAAAAAATACACTCAGAAAACCAAAACATCCCCCCCCAGTACACAAAAACTTAAAAACATCGTACACAAAACTTTAAAACACATTCCCTAAAACCCATCATACACAAAACATCCACATAGTACACAAAAACGTTCACATCAGTACAAAAAAAACCACAAAAATCAGTACACAAAACATCAAAAAATCAGAAAAACAAAACATCAAACTCGTACACCAAAACATCACATCAGTACACAAAACTTTCACCCCTCATACACAAAAACATTAAAAATATACCAAACTCAACCTCATTCAAAAACTTTCCCCATCATTCCCCCAAAACTCTACTCATACAAAAAAATCCACCCCCACAGTCACAAAACTTTTTACCTCAGCAACAAACGCATAATCAGTTTCAAAAGCACCGAAAAAAAATTTTGTCGTACACAAAAACATTTGTGATGTCTGTCAGCTTTTGCATTTAAAAAGTACAGTAGACCGTAGGAAAGAGTTATTCGTTTTTTAATTTTTTTTTTTATTTTTTTTTTTTTTTTTTGCTGAATGTATTAAAAACGCCTTTTTCTATGACGGGCAGGAAAACTCCCCCACTAGATCTCTAACTTTTTTTCGGCGACGGTAGGCCAAAAAGGGTGACGGGAAAAGTTTTGTTTGGGGTTTAGTTGATGATCAATGATGCGCCAATCGTTTTGTAGAGGGATGAAATGGGGAAAATTTTGGGATGAAAATGACCAACAAGGGCCCTGTGTCGGAGTTCTGACTATATTTCGGAAGGCTTTGGGTCGTCCTGAAAACCTGCATTTTCTCTTTCCTGTCTTTAAAAATAGTTTTATTTTTCCTCAAAAAAAAAAGGTGGGATTTAACTCAGAACATCGCCGTTTGAAACTTTTTCATCCAAAACTTCCCGGGGGATGGCAAAGTTTTGGAATAGGGGTGCTTTTTCTTTTGGGTGAGGAAAGGGCCCGCTGGGCGGGCGGCGGTATGGTTTTGTCAGTTGGTTTTTGGAGTCAGATCCCTGATTTTTTTCCATACTAAGGGAGAAATGGTGTCCCAAACGGTTTGTTTCCGTGGATACCTCTGCAGAATATTTTAAATGTTCGACCCCTTGGTTTACATAGCTTCCACATAGAACATGTCTTTGTATATGTCACGCTAGCCCTCGACTTTTGGCCCACGCAAGCCGAAGGGTTCATGGTTATAAAATTCTAATCTGTAATTGTGGGGTGATACAAAGCCTTCCACAAAACTATTTTCTATAAAAAATTGGGACATATTTGGTTAAGGGGTATTACCCAACACTATACTTGTCAGGTTAAGATGATTGCCTTTCTGGGCCCTGGTTTCACGCAAAACATTAATTTTTTTTTTTGTATTTTCTGCTGATGGCCCCGGAGTTGTTTTTGTTTTGTGTTTTTTTATAATTGTGGAGTATCTGGGTTTTGTTTATTTTTTGTAACTGATTTTAATTACTGGTTGTGTTTATTTTTTGTAAGTATTTTTAATATAATGGTTTATTTATTGTTTTTAAGTATTTTTTAAAATACTGGTTGTGTTTATTTTTTTGTAAATGATGGGGGGGATATCTGGGGTGTTTATTTTTTTTAAAGATGGGGAGATCTCTGGTTTGGTTTATTTTTGTAATGATGATGGGAAATCTGGTTTTTTATTGTTTTTAACTTTATTTTGAAATATCGGTTTTTATTTTTTTGTTTTTAACTGATGATGGAGATATCTGGGTTTGGTTTTTTTTTTAATTTTTTTAAAAACCGATGGTGGGGATATCTGGTTATTTTTTGTTTTGACTGGGTGGGATCTGGTTGTGTTTTTGTTTTTTAAATGATCGGGGGAAATTGGTTGTGTTTTATTGTTTGTAACTGATTTTGAAAATATCTGGGTTTTATTTTTTGTTTTTAAAAAGGGTTTTGAAATATCTGGTTTGTTTATTGTTTGTAATGATTTTTGGAGATATTGGTTGTGTTTATTTTTTTTTTTTTAACTATGGTGGGGAAAATTGGTTTTTTTTTTTTTTGTAACATTTTGAAAAAATATCTGTTGTGTTTTTTTTGTAACTGATTTTGGGTTCGGTTGTTTTATTTTTTTTAACGTGGTGGAGATATCGGTTGTGTTTTTAAATGTTTTAAAGATATGGAGATTATTGGTTGTGTTTTTTTGTTGTAAAATGATTTTGAATAATTTTTGGTTTGTTTTAAATTTTTTGTAAATGATTTTGAAAATTTCTGGGGTGTATTTATTGTTTGTAACTGATGGTGGAGATATCTGGTTTTATTTATTGTTGTAACGATGATGGGATATCTGGTTTTATTTTATTGTTTTAAATGATGGGGGGGATATCTGGTTTTTTTTTTTTTGAAATGATTTTGAATATATCTGGTTTTTTTTTTTTGTTTGTAATGATTTGAAAATATCTGGTTTTATTTATGTTGAACTGATGGTGGGGGATATCTGGGGTTTTGGTTTTTTTGTTTTTAAAAGATGGTGGAAATCTGGTTTTTTTTTATGTTTGTAACTGATTGGGGGAGATATCTGGTTTATTTATTGGTTTTTTAATATGGGGGAGTATCGGTTTTATTTTTTGTTTGTAAATATGATGGGGATATCTGGTTTTATTTTTTGTTTTTAACTGATTGGGGAAAAATCTGGTTTTTGTTTATTGTTTTTTAAAGATGGGGGAATCTGGTTTTTTTATTTTTTTGACTTTATGGGGAATATCTGGGGTTTTTTTTTGTTTTAACCCGATGTGGGATTCTGGGTTGTGTTTATTGTTTTAACTGTTTTGTATATCTGGGTTTTTTTATTTTGTTTGAAGATTTTTAATATATCCCGGGTTTATTTATTGTTTGTAGTGATTTTTAATATACTGGTTTTATTATTTTTGTAACTTGGGGGAGATTCTGGGGTATTTTTTCTAGTTGTTGGTGTAATCGTTTTTTTCCCCGGGTTCCTGAAACGTCTGGGGCAAAACCCCCTGGGCTACATTTTTTTTACCCCAAACGTTATGTGTTTTTACTATAACGTTACACTACTTTTTGGGTTATTATTAAGAGTGGATTGATATGTATACAGCAAAAGAAAAAGGTCTTTTCGGATTTTTTTTCCCATTTTTTTAAAAAAACCCCCACCATTTGGTTGCGTTTTTTCCCTCCCTAAAACCTTCTATTTGTTTTATAGATAAGCTTTTTGTTTTTTTGTTTTTTGGGTTTTGGGTTTTTTTTTTTTTTTTTTTAAAAATGAGTGACGCAAATGCGCATTTGCGTTTTGGCAGCTACGTATACCCCTGTGGCAAACCTAAAAATAACCGACATATCGATCTCGCCTCCATTTCCGGATAGGTTATTTCTCCCCAACAAAATTAATAACTTAAAGATTTGTGTACAACTGATAAATTTTTGGTCGAGAAATTAATTCCTTTTTAGGATCAACACCCTTAAATACATTCCCTTTTTTTTTGATATAATTGATTTTTCCAAAACTAAATCCCAATTTTTAAAATTTTTTAACCTTTAAAACATTTTTTCGAGGGAATGGCTGGAGTTTGTCAAACCGGAATTATATTTTCCTGATACCAAAGGGAGGGGTTTTTTTATCCGTGGGGATGCGTGGTCATTCGGTTTAACGAGGGAATTAAGTATTCCATTAATTTAAAAGCTCCCGAAATAAAAACGAAAAAAGGCTACGTATTTTAACCGCTATGGGGATCTCCTAGAAAAATTTTCAAGGGGTTCGGACAGTGTACTGGATAAGGGCCCATAATGTACATGTATTTTTTCAGTAATAGAAATTGATAATGGTCATGATTCTAAATGGAAATAAATGATGTCACGAAGTTGATTTCTCCATAGGACAAAAAATCCCCCCTTTTTCATTCCCAAAACAACGGCTTGTGTTTTGTTCTGGCCATTTTTTTTTTAAATGTTTTTTTGTAAATGAATTTATTTCTGAGGGGGTTTAAAAAATGTTAAAAAAAATGACCT